>NC_041392.1:685124425-685145425 GCF_002162155.2 Triticum dicoccoides | reverse complement strand
GGCCCTTCTCTCCTTTCCACTAAAGCCCATTAAGGCCCACTACTTCCCCGGGGGTTCCGGTAACTTCCCGGTACTCCGAAAAATACCCGAAACACTTCAGAACCATTCGGGTGTCCGAATATAACCTTCCAATATATCGATCTTTACATCTCGGCCATTTCGAGACTCCTCGCCATGTCCGTGATCTCATCCGAGAGCCCGGAAACTTCAGTCATCAAATCACATAACTCATAATACAAATCGTCATCGAACGTTAAGCGTGCGGACCCTGCGGGTTTGAGAACTATGTAGACATGACCGAGACACATCTCCGGTCAATAACCAATAGCGGAACCTGGATGCTCATATTGGTTCCTACATATTCTACGAAGATCTTTATCGGTCAAACCGCATAACAACATACGTTGTTCCCTTTGTCATCGATATGTTACTTGTCCGAGTTTCAATCGTCGGTATCATCATACCTAGTTCAATCTCGTTACCGGCAAGTCTCTTTACTCGTTCCATAATGCATCATCCTGCAACTAACTCATTAGTTACATTGCTTGCAAGGCTCATAGTGATGTGCATTACCAAGAGTGCTCAGCGATACCTCTGCAATACACGGAGTGACAAATCCTAATCTCGATCTATGCCAACTCAACAAACACCATTGGAGACACCTGTAGAGCATCTTTATAGTCACCCAGTTACGTTGTGACGTTTGATAGCACACAAGGTGGTCCTCCGGTATCCGGGAGTTGCATAATCTCATAGTCAGAGGAACATGTATAAGTCATGATGAAAGCAATATCAGAGAAACTAAAAGATCATTATGCTAAGCTAACAGATGGGTCTTGTTCATCACATCATTTTCTAATGATGTGATCCTGTTCATCAAATGACAACACATGTCCATGGCTAGGAAACTTAACCATCTTTGATTAACGAGCTAGTCAAGTAGAGGCATACTTGGGACATTCTGTTTGTCTATGTATTCACACATGTACTAAGTTTTCGGTTAATACAATCCTAGCATGAATAATAAACATTTATCATGATATAAGGAAATATAAATAACAACTTTATTATTCCCTCTCGGGCATATTTCCTTTAGTCTCCCACTTGCACTAGAGTCAATAATTTAGTTCACATCGTCATGTGATGTAACACCAATAGTTCATATCTTTATGTGATTATTTCACATCCCTATGTGACTAATACCCAAAGGCTTTACTAGAGTAAATAATCTAGTTCACATCTCTATGTGATTAACACCCAAAGAGTGATCATGTTTTGCTTGTGAGAGAAGCTTAGTCAATGGGTCTGTCACATTCAGAGTCGTATGTATTTTGCAAATTTTCAGAGCTCTGCATGGAGATACTCTAGCTAATTACTCCCACTTTCAATATGTATCCACATTGAGACTTAGAGTCATCCGGATCGGTGTAAAAGCTTGCATCAACATAACTCTTTATGACGAACTCTTTATTACCTCCATAACCGAGAAATATCTCCTTAGTCTTTTAAAGATAATTTTGACCGCTGTCCAGTGATCCACTCCTGGATCAATATTGTACCCCCTATGCCAAACTCATGGCAAGGTACACAATAGGTCTGGTACACAACTTAGCATACTTTATAGAACCTATGGATGAGGCATAGGGAATGACTTTCATTCTCTTTCTATTTTCTGCCGTGGTCGGGTTTTGAGTCTTACTCAACTTTACACCTTGCAATACAGGCAAGAACTCCTTCTTTGACTGTTCCATTTTGAACTACTTCAAAATCTTGTTAAGGTATGTACTCGTTGAAAAATCTTATCAAGCGTCTTGATCTATCTGTATAGATCTTGATACCCAATATGTAAGCCGCTTCATCTAGGTCTTTCTTTGAAAAACTTCTTTCAAACGCTCCTTTATGCTTTCCAGAAAATTCTACATCATTTCCGATCAACAATATGTCATTCACATATACTTATCAGAAAGGCTGTAGTGCTCCCACTCACTTTCTTGTAAATACAGGCTTCATCGCAAGTCTGTATAAAACTATATGTTTTGATCAATTCATCAAAGCGTATATTTCAACTCCGAGATGCTTGCACCAGTCCATAGATGGATCGCTGGAGCTTGCACATTTTGTTAGCACCTTTAGGATTGACAAAACCTTCTGGTTGTATCATATACAACTCTTCTTTAATAAATCCATTAAGGATTGCAGTTTTGACATCCATTTGCCAGATTTCATAAAATGTGGCAATTCCTAACATGATTCGGACAGACTTTAAGCATCGATACGAGTGAGAAAATCTCATCGTAGTCAACACCTTAAACTTTTCAAAAACCCTTTTCAACAAGTCGAGCTTTGTAGATAGTAACACTACTATCAGCGTCCGTCTTCCTCTTGAAGATCCATTTCAATGACTTGCCGATCATCAGGCAAGTCCACCAAAGTCCACACCTTGTTCTGATACATGGATTTTATCTCAGATTTCATGGCCTCAAGCCATCTGTCGGAATCTGGGCTCATCATCGCTTCCTCATAGTTCGTAGGTTCATCATGGTCTAGGAACATGACTTCCAGAATAGGATTACCGTACCACTCTGGTGCAGATCATACTCTGGTTGACCTACGAGGTTCTGTAGTAACTTGATCTGAAGTTTCATGATCATCATCATTAACTTCCTCACTAATTGGTGTAGGCATCACTGGAACTAATTTCTCTGATGAACCATTTTCCAATTCGAGAGAAGGTACAACTACCTCATCAAGTTATAATTTCCTCCCACTCACTTCTTTCAAGAGAAACTCCTTCTCTAGAAAGGATCCATTCTTAGCAATGAATATCTTGCCTTCGGATCTGTGATAGAAGGTGTACCCAACAGTCTCCTTTGGGTATCCTATGAAGACACATTTCTATGATTTGGGTTCGAGCTTATCAGGTTGAAGCTTTTTCACATAAGCATCGTAGCCCCAAACTTTAAGAAACGATAGCTTAGGTTTCTTGCCAAACCACAGTTCATATGGTGTCGTCGCAATGGATTTAGATGGTGCCCTATTTAACGTGAATGCAGCTGTCTCTAATGCATAACCCCAAAACGATAATGGTAAATCTGTAAGAGACATCATAGATCACACCATATCCAATATAGTACGGTTCAGAAGTTCGGACACACCATTATGCTATGGTGTTCCAAATGGCGTGAGTTGTGAAACTATTCCACATTGTTTTATATGAAGGCCAAACTCGTAAATCAAATATTTGCCTCCGCGATCGGATCGTAGAAACTTTATTTTCTTGTTACGATGATTCTCCACTTCACTCTGAAATTCTTGAACTTTTCATATGTTTCAGACTTGTGTTTCATTAAGGAGATATACCCATATCTGCTCAAATCATCTGTGAAGGTTAGAAAATAACGATACCCGCCACAAGCCTCAACACTCATTGGACCGCATACATCGGTATGTATTATTTCCAATAAGTCAGTGGTTCGCTCCATTGTTCCGGAGAACGGAGTTTCAGTCATCTTGCCCATGAGGCATGGTTCACAAGTATCAAATGATTCATAATCAAGTGATTCCAAAAGCCCACCTGCATGGAGTTTCTTCATGCTCTTTACACCAATATGATCAAAATGGAAGTGCTACAAATATGTTGCACTATCATTATCAACTTTGCATCTTTTGGCATCAATATTATGAATATATGTATCACTACGATCGAGATCCAATAAACCATTTACATTGGGTGTAAGACCATAGAAGGTTTTATTCATGTAAATAGAACAACAATTATTCTCTGATTTAAATGGACAACCATATCGCAATAAACATGATCCAATCATATTCATGCTCAACGCAAACACCAAATAACATTTATTTAGGTCTAACACTAATCCCGAAGATAGAGGGAGTGTGAGACGGTTGATCTTATCAACCTTGGAATCACTTCCAACACACATCGTCACCTCGCCCTTAACTAGTCTCTGTTCATTTTGCAACTCATGTTTCGAGTTACTAATCTTAGCAACTGAACTGGAATAAAATACCCGGGGGTTACCGTGAACACTAGTAAAGTACAAATCAATAACATGTATATCGAATATACCTTTCAATTTGCCATCCTTCTTATCCGCCAAGTATTTGGGGTAGTTCCGCTTCCAGTGACTATTCCCTTTGTAGTAGAAGCACTCAGTTTTAGGCTTAGGTCTAGCTTTGGGTTTCTTCACGGGAGTGGCAACTTGCTTGTCATTCTTTCTTGAAGTTCCCTTTTTTTCCTTCGCCCCTTTTTTTGAAACTAGTGGTCTTGTTAACCATCAAAACTTGATGCTCTTTCTTGATTTCTACCTTCACCGATTTTAGCATCGCGAGCAGCTCGGGAATCATTTTCGTTATCCCTTGTATATTATAGTTCATCACGAAGTTCCAGTAACTTGGTGACAGTGACTAGAGAACTCTATCAATCACTGTCTTATCAGTAAGATTAACTCCCACTTGATTCAAGCGATTGTAGTACTCAGACATTCTGAGCACATGCTCACTTGTTGAGCTATTCTCCTCCATCTTGTAGGCAAAGTACTTGTCAGAGGTCTCATACCTCTTGACTCGGGCATGAGTCTGAAATACCAATTTCAGCACTTGGAACATCTTATAATCTCCTTGGCATTCAAAACATTTTTGAAGTACCGGTTCTAAGCCATAAAGCAAGGTGCACTAAACTATCAAGTAGTCATCATACCGAGCTTGCCAAACGTTCATAACATCTGCATCTGCTCCTGCAATAGGTCCGTCACCTAGCGGTACATGAAGGACATAATTCTTCTGTGTAGCAATGAGGATAATCCTCAGATCACAGATCTAGTCCGCATCATTGCTACTATCATCTTTCAACCTGTTTTTCTCAAGGAACATATCAAAAAATAAACGGGGAGCAATAACGTGAGCTATTTATCTACAACATAATTTGCAAATACTATCAGGACTAAGTTCGTGATAAATTAAAGTTTAGTTAGTCATATTACTTAAGAACTCCCACTTAGATAGACATCCCTCTAGTCATCTAAATGATCACGTGATCCATATCAACTAAACCATGTCCGATCATCACGTGAGATGGGGTAGTTTTCAATGGTGAACATTGATACGTCTCCAACGTATCTATAATTTTTATTGTTCCATGCTATATTATATCCTGTTTTGGACCTTATTGGGCTTTATTATACACTTTTATATTATTTTTGGGACTAACCTATTAACCGGAGGCCCAGCCTAGAATTGTTGTTTTTTTTGCCTATTTTAGGGTTCCGCAGAAAAAGAATATCAAACGGAGTCCAAACGGAATGAAACCTTCGGGAATGTGATTTTCGGAACGAACATAATCCGGAGGACTTGGACCCTATGTCAAGCAATCAATGAGGAAGGCACGAGGTAGGGGGGCGCGCCTACCCCCCTGGCGCGCCCTCCACCCTCGCGGGGCCCATGTTGCTCCACCGACGCACTCCTTCCTCCTATATATACCTACGTACCACAAAACTACCAGATACGGAGCCAAAACCCTAATTCCACCGCCGTAACTTTCTGTATCCATGAGATCCCATCTTGGGGCCTTTTCCGGAGCTCCGCCGGAGGGGGTATCGATCACGGAGGGCTTCTACATTAACACCATAGCCTCTCCGGTGAAGTGTGAGTAGTTTACTTCAGACCTACGGGTCCATAGTTATTAGCTAGATGGCTTCTTCTCTCTTTTTGGATCTCAATACAAAGTTCTCCCCCTCTCTTGTGGAGATCTATTCGATGTAATCTTCGTTTATGGTGTGTTTGTTGAGATCGATGAATTGTGGGTTTATGATCAAGTTTATCTATGAACAATATTTGAATCTTCTCCGAATTCTTTTATGTGTGATTGGTTATCTTTGCAAGTCTCTTTGAATTATCAGTTTGGTTTGGCCTGCTAGATTGATCTTTCTTGCAATGGGAGAAGTGCTTAGCTTTGGGTTCAATCTTGCCGTGTCCTTTCCCGGTGACAGTAGGGGCAGCAAGGCACGTATTGTATTGTTGCCATCGAGGATAACAAGATGGGGTTTCTATCATATTGCATGAGTTTATCCCTCTACATCATGTCATCTTGCTTAAAGCGTTACTCTGTTCTCTTGAACTTAATACTCTAGATGCATGCTGGATAGTGGTCGATGCGTGTAGTAATAGTAGTAGATGCAGGCAGGAGTCGGTCTACTTGTCTCGGACGTGATGCCTATATACATGATCATACCTAGATATTCTCATAACTATGCTCAATCTATCAATTGCTCAACAGTAATTTGTTCACCCACCGTAATACTTATGCTCTCGAGAGAAGACACTAGTGAAACCTATGGCCCCCGGGTCTATTTTCCATCATATTAATCTTCCAATACTTAGTTATTTCCTTTGCCATTTATTTTACTTGCATCTTTATTTCTCTTATCATAAAAACACCAAAACTATTATCTTATCATATCTATTAGATCTCACTCTCGTAGGTGACCGTGAAGGGATAGACAACCCCTTTATCGCGTTGGTTGCGAGGAGTTTATTTGTTTGTGTAGGTGCGAGGGACTCGTGCGTGGCCTCCTACTGGATTGATACCTTGGTTCTCAAAAACTGAGGTAAATACTTATGCTGCTTTACTGCATCACCCTTTCCTCTTCAAGGGAAAACCAACGCAGTGCTCAAGAGGTAGCAAGAAGGATTTCTGGAGCCGTTGCCGGGGAGGCTTACGCAAGGTCAAGTCCAGATTTGGACTCCCGACAACGAGCCATTTTTGGCGCCGTTGCCAGGGAGTCTACGCAAAAGTCAACATACCAAGTACCCATCACAAACCCTTATCTCCCGCATTACATTATTTGCCATTTGCCTCTCGTTTTCCTCTCCCCCATTTCACCCTTGCCGTTTTATTCTCCCTCTCTCTCTCCATCCTCCCTCTCTTTCTGTATTCGCCTCTTTTTGCCCGTTTCTTGTTTGTTTGTGTGTTGGTTTGCTTGCTTGTCATTATGGCTAGTCCCCTATCTTCTTCATTGTCTCCCGAAAATGAAGTTCTTAATTTTAAGCAAAGGGAAGGAGAAAACATAAAAGACGCTTGGTATAGAATTTGCAATGCTCAAAATAGATCTACCAGGAAGCAACCTACTTCTATTCTTCTTCGCAATTTTTATGTAGGTGCTATTCCTTGGCACAAATATGTCCTTGATACCATTACCGAAGGGAACTTCTTGGGTAGCCACACTTTTGATTCCTATAATGCTATGATAGATTTGTTTGGCTCACCCCCTCTTTTGGCTAATGGAACTATGTTAACTTTGGAGCATGTAATGCAAAAACTTGAAATTATTGAAAATAAAGTTGCTACCGTAGAATTAATTGAAAATTTCGATAAAAATATCCACAACCAAATTACTCAATATGGATCTAAAGTAGGAGTCACTTTGAAAAATATTAAGGAGAAGGAACCCATAGTTAATGAAAGAATAAATCATGATTCCACTAGAATTGATAAACTTGAGGGTATCATTACCAACTTGGGAACCGCTTTTTACTCTGTAAAGAATACCCCAATTCCTCCAACTAAAATTGCCAAGCTTATGTATGTTCCTAAAAATAAAGGTGATCCTCTAGCAAAGAAAGTGCGGATCACAAATCTATAAGTATCCATCCTAATATTTTTACTATCATTAAGGAACCATTTGCTACTAATGATTTTTTCGATTTTGTGCCTAGAAGTTTGATTATTGATAAAAGGAAAGAAACTCCTAAAGGTGATAGATGTCTCATTAAAGAATTACCAACTAAAGATACCTAGATCTATCCTTGCTATTATGCCTAGCTAGGGGCGTTAAACGATAGCGCTTGTTGGAGGCAACCCAATTTTATTTTTATTCCTTGCTTTTTTCTCATGTTCAGTAACAAATAATTTATTTAGCCTCTGTTTTGGTTGGGTTTTTTGTGTTTAATTAGTGTTTGCGCCAAGTAGAACCATTGGGAAGACTTGGGGAAAGTCTTTCTAAACTTGCTGTAAAAAAACAGAAACTTTAGCGCTCACGAGAACTGCTGCCATTTTGATTTGGAAAGTTCTATTTAGTTAATTCTTTTTGAAGATGAGTAATAGATAAATTCCTCACGTCAAGAAATTTATTGTAGAATTTTTGGGGTTCCAGATCTTGCGTTAGCTACAGATTACTACAGACTGTTCTGTTTTTGACAGATTCTGTTTTTCGTGTGTTGTTTTCTTATTTTGATGAATCTATGGCTAGTAAAATAGTTTATAAACCATATAGAAGTTGGAATACAGTAGTTTTAACACAAATATAAATAAAGAATGAGTCCATTACAGTACCTTGAAGTGGTGTTTTGTTTTCTTTCGCTAACGGAGCTCATGAGATTTTCTACTTTAAGTTTTGTGTTGTGAAGTTTTCAAGTTTTGGGTAAAGATTTGATGGATTATGGAACAAGGAGTGGCAAGAGACTAAGCTTGGGGATACCCATGGCACCCCCAATATAATCTAAGGACACCTAAAAGCCAAAGCTTGGGGATGCCCCGGAAGGCATCCCCTCTTTCGTCTACTTCTATCGGTAACTTTACTTGGAGCTATATTTTTATTTACCGCATGATATGTGTTTTGCTTGGAGCGTCTTGTATTATTTGAGTCTTTATTTGGTAGTTTTCCACAATCATCATTGCTGCACACACCTTTTTGAGAGATACACTCATGATTCGGAAATTGTTAGAATACTCTATGTGCTTCACTTATATGTTTTGAGTTATATAGTTTTTGCTCTAGTGCTTCACTTATATCTTTAAGAGCATGTTGGTAGATTTGTTTTATATAAACCATTGTTCTCTCATGCTTCACTTAGATTATTTTGAGAGTCCTACAAAACAGCATGGTAATTTGCTTTAATTATGTTAGGCATTCAAGATTAATAATAAAATTTTCTTATGAGTGTGTTGAATACTATGAGAAGTTTGAAACTTGATAATTGTTTTGAGATATGGAGATGGTGATATTAGAGTCGTGCTAGTTGATAGTTGTGAATTTGAGAAATGCTTGTGTTGAAGTTTGTGATTCCCGTAGCATGCATGTATGGTGAACAGTTATGTTAAGAAGTCGGAGCATGATGTATTTATTGACTGTCCTCCTTATGAGTGGCGGTCGGGGACGAGCGATGGTCTTTTCCTACCAATCTATCCCCTAGGAGCATGCGCGTAGTACTTTGCTTCGATAACTAATAGATTTTTGCAATAAGTATGTGAGTTCTTTATGACTAATGTTGATTCCATGGATTATACGCACTCTCACTCTTCCACCATTACTAGCCTCTCTAATACCGCGCACCTTTCGCCGGTATCATAAACCCACCATATACCTTCCTCAAAACAGCCACCATACCTACCTATCATGGCATTTCCATAACCATTCCGAGATATATTTCCATGCAACTTTCCACCATTCCGTTTACTATGACACGCTTCATCATTGTCATATTGCTTTGCATGATCGTGTAGTTGACATTTTAGTTGTGGCAAAGCCACCGTTCATAATTCTGTCATATAAGTCACTCATGCATCATTGTTATCCCGGTACACCGCCGGAGGCATTACTTTGTTCTAGTATCGAGTTTTAATCATTGAGTTGTAAACAAATAGAAGTGTGATGATCATCATTCATAGAGTATTGACCAAAAAGGCCAAAAAAAAGAATGCCCAAAAAAAGAATAAACAAAAGGGGCAGTACTACTATATTTTTTTCCACACTTGTGCTTCAAAGTAGCACCATGATCTTCATGATAGAGAGTCTCCTATGCTATCACTTTCATATACTAAGAATTTTTCATTATAGAACTTGGCTTGTATATTGCAACGATGGGCTTCCTCGAAACGCCCTAGGTCTTTGTGAGCAAGCAAGTTGGATGTGCACCCACTTAGTTTCTTTTTGTTGAGCTTTCATATACTTATAGCTCTAGTGTATCCGTTGCATGGCAATACCTACTCACTGACATTGATATCTATTGTTGGGCATCTCCATAGCCCGTTGATACGCCTAGTTGATGTGAGACTATCTTCTCCCTTTTTGTCTTCTCCACAACCACCATTCTATTCCACCTATAGTGCTATGTCCATGGCTCACACTCATGTATTGCGTGAAGATTGAAAAAGTTTGAGAACACCAAAAGTATGAAACAATTGCTTGGCTTGTCATCGGGGTTGTGCATGATTTGAATACTTTGTGTGGTGAAGATGGAGCATAGCCAGACTATATGATTTTGTAGGTATAACTTTCTTTGGCCATGTTATTTTGAAGGGACATAATTGCTTAGTTAGTATGCTTGAAGTATTATTATTTCTATGTCAATATTAAACTTTTGTCTTGAATCTTTCAGATCTGAATATTCATACCACAATTAAGAGAATTACATAGAAATTATGCCAAGTAGCATTCCACATCAAAAATTCTGTTTTTATCATTTACCTACTCGAGGACGAGTAGGAATTAAGCTTGGGGATGCTTGATACGTCTCCAACATATCT
This sequence comes from Triticum dicoccoides, assembly GCF_002162155.2. Lineage (NCBI taxonomy): Eukaryota > Viridiplantae > Streptophyta > Magnoliopsida > Poales > Poaceae > Triticum > Triticum dicoccoides. Next base: position 685,134,882 of record NC_041392.1, on the reverse strand, counting down.
ATAATTTTTTATTGTTCCAAGCTATATTATATCCTGTTTTGGACATTATTGGGCTTTATTATACACTTTTATATTATTTTTGGGACTAACCTATTAACCGGAGGCCCAGCCCAGAATTGCTGTTTTTTTGCCTATTTTAGGGTTTCGCAGAAAACGAATATCAAACGGAGTCCAAATGGAATGAAACCTTCGGGACCGTGATTTTCGGAACGAACATGATCCAGAGGAGTTGGAACCTACGTCAAGCAATCAACGAGGAAGGCACGAGGTAGGGGGCGTGCCTACCCCCCAGGCGCGCCCTCCACCCTCATGGGGCCCATGTTGCTCCACCGACGTACTCCTTCCTCCTATATATACCTACGTACCCCCAAACTACCAGATACAGAGCCAAAACCCTAATTCCCCGCAGTAACTTTCTGTATCCACGAGATCCCATCTTGGGGCCTTTTCCGGAGCTCCGCCGGAGGGGGTATCGATCACGGAGGGCTTCTACATCGACACCATAGCCTCTCCGATGAAGTGTGAGTATTTTACTTCAGACCTACGGGTCCATAGTTATTAGCTAGATGGCTTCTTCTCTCTTTTTGGATCTCAATACAAAGTTCTTCCCCTCTCTTGCGGAGATCTATTCGATGTAATCTTCTTTTGCGGTGTGTTTGTTAGGATCGATGAATTGTGGGTTTATGATCAAGTTTATCTATGAACAATATTTGAATCTTCTCTGAATTCTTTTATGTATGATTGGTTATCTTTGCAAGTCTCTTTGAATTATCAGTTTGGTTTGGCCTAGTAGATTGATCTTTCTTGGAATGGGAGAAGTGCTTCGCTTTGGGTTTCAATCTTACGGTGTCCTTTCCCACTGACAGTAGGGGCAACAAGGCACGTATTGTATTGTTTCCATCGAGGATAAGAAGATGGGGTTTATATCATATTGCATGAGTTTATCCCTCTACATCATGTCATCTTGCTTAAAGCGTTACTCTATTCTCTTGAACTTAATACTCTAGATGCATACTGGATAGCGGTCGATGTGTGGAGTAATAGTAGTAGATGCAGGCAGGAATCGGTCTACTTGTCTCGGGCATGATGCGTGTATACATGATCATACCTAGATATTCTCATAACTATGCTCAATTCTGTCAAGTGCTCAACAGTAATTTGTTCACCCACCGTAATACTTATGCTCTCGAGAGAAGACACTCGTGAAACCTATGGCCCCCGGGTCTATTTTCCATCATATTAATCTTCCAATACTTAGTTATTTCCTTTGCCATTTATTTTACTTGCATCTTTATTTCTCTTTATCATAAAAACATAAAAAATATTATCTTATCATATCTATCAGATATCACTCTCGTAGGTGACCGTGAAGGAATTGACAACCCCTTTATCGCGTTGGTTGCGAGGAGTTTATTTGTTTGTGTAGGTGTGAGGGACTCGTGTGTGGCCTCCTACCAGATTGATAACTTGGTTCTCAAAAACTGAGGGAAATACTTACGCTGCTCTACTGCATCACCCTTTCCTCTTCAAGGGAAAACCAACGTAGTGCTCAACTGGCAGCAAACATCTCTATGTTGATCATATCTACTATATGATTCACGTTCAACCTTTTGGTCTCAGTATTCCGAGGCCATATCTGCATATGCTAGGCTCGTCAAGTTTAACCCGAGTATTCTGCATGTGCAAAACTGGCTTGCACCCGTTTCATGTGAACGTAGAGCTTATCACACCCGATCATCACGTGGTGTCTCGGCACGACGAACTGTAGCAACGTTGCATACTCAGGCAGAACACTTATACCTTGAAATTTAGTGAGGGATCATCTTATAATGCTACCGCTGTACTAAGCAAAATAAGATGCATAAAGGATAAACATCACATGCAATCAAAATAAGTGACATGATATGGCCATCATCATCTTGTGCCTTTTGATCTCCATCTCCAAAGCACCGTCATGATCACCATGTTCACCGGCTTGACACCTTGATCTCCATCGTAGTATCGTTGTCGTCTTGCCAACTATTGCTTCTACGACTATCGCTACCGCTTAGTGATAAAGTAAAGCAATTACATGGCGATTGCATTTCATACAATAAAGCGACAACCATAAGGCTCCTTCCAGTTGCCGATAACTATTACAAAACATGATCATCTCATACAACAATTTATATATCATCACGTCTTGACCATATCACATCACAACATGTCCTGCAAAAACAAGTTAGACATCCTCTACTTTGTTGTTGCATATTTTACGTGGCTACTACGGGCTTCTAGCAAGAACCGTTCTTACCTATGCATCAAAACCATAACGATTTTTCGTCAAGTGTGCTATTTTAACCTTCAACAAGGACCGGGCGTAGCCAAACTCAATTCAACTAAAGTTGGAGAAACAGACACCCGCCAGCCACCTGTGTACAAAGCACGTCAGTAGAACCAGTCTCATGAACGCGGTCATGTAATGTCAGTCCGAGCTGCTTCATTCAACAATAATTCCGAATCAAAGTAAGACATTGCTGGTAAGCAATATGACTATTATCGCCCATAACTCTTTGTGTCCTACTCATGCATATAATATCTACGCATAGACCTGGCTCTGATACCACTGTTGGGGAACGCAGTATTTCAAAAAATTATCCTACGATCAGGCAATATCTATCTAGGAGATGCATAGTAGCGAGAGGGGAGAGTGTGTCCACGTACCCTCGTAGACTGAAAGCGGGAGCGTTTAGTAACGCGGTTGATGTCGTCGAACGTCTTCGCGATCCAACCGATCCTAGCACGGACGTACGGCACCTCCGTCTTCACCACACGTTTTGCACGATGACGTCCCTCGGGCTCTTGATCTAGTTGGGCACGAGGGAGAGTTCCGTCAGCACGACGGCGTGTTGACGGTGATGATGAAGTTACCGGTGCAGGGCTTCGCCTAAGCACTACGACGATATGAACGAGGAGTGTAACTATGGAGGGGGGCACCACACACGGGTAAGAGAAGACTTGGTGTGCCATTGGGGTTCCCCCTCCCACGTATATAAAGGAGGGGGGAAGAGGAGGCCGGCCCAAGGGGGCGCTCCAAAGGGGGGAGTCCTACTTGGACAACCAGTCCAAGTAGGATTCACCCCCCTTTCCTATTCCAACTAGGATAAGGAGGGAAGGAGGAGGAGGGGAGAAGGAATGCGGGGGGTGGGGGTGGGGGTGGGGGGCGCCCCCTCCTAGTCCAATTCGGACCAGCCATGGGGGGGGGGGCGGCCACCCATTGAGGCTCTTCTCTCCTTTCCACTAAAGCCCATTAAGTCCCACGACTTCCCCGGGGGGTTCCAGTAACCTCCCGGTACTCCGAAAAATACCGAAACACTTCGGAACCATTCCGGTGTCCGAATATAACCTTCCAATATATTGATCTTTGCCTCTCGACCATTCCGAGACTCCTCATCATGTCCATGTTCTCCTCCAGGACTCCGACAAACTTTGGTCATCAAATCATAATACAAATCATCATCGAACGTTAAGCATGCGGACCCTACGGGTTCTAGAACTATGTAGACATGACCAAGACAAATCCTAATCTCGAAATACGCCAACCCAACAAGTACCTTCGGAGACACCTGTAGAGCACCGTTATAATCACCCAGTTACGTTGTGACGTTTGGTAGCACACAAAGTGTTCCTCTGGTAAATGGGAGTTGCACAATCTCATAGTCATAGGAACATGTATAAGTCATGAAGAAAGCAATAGCAACAAACTAAATGATCAAGTGCTAAGCTAACGGAATGGGTCAAGTCAATCACATCATTCTCCTAATAATGTGATCCCGTTAATCAAATGACAACTCATATCTATGGTTAGGAAACATAACCATCTTTGATCAATGAGCTAGTCAAGTAGAGGCATACTAGGGACACTCTGTTTGTCTATGTATTCACACATGTACTAAGTTTGTGGTTAATACACTTCTAGCATGAATAATAAACATTTATCATGATATAAGCAAATATAAATAAGAACTTTATTATTGCCTCTAGGGCATATTTCCTTTAGACCCCGCACGTGGATACCCTAGCAAGAAGGGTGTTCTGCTGATTTTTGCTAGATTGGAGACCGGTCGGGTCCGGAAGATTAGGAATCGGGATGTAAATGTGTGTCAACAAACCTGTAGGTGCTTGCTGAAGTCTCCCGGCAACGACATCAGAAATTCTTCTCCTACTTGTGATAGGCATTGAGATTTCCCCGAGGAGGAAGGGTGATGTAGTATTGTATCAGATAGTATTTCCCTCAGTCAAGAACCAAGGTTTATCGAACCAGTAGGAGACACCACACAAAACCTGTAAGCAGTACCTGAACACACAGAAAGCAAACACTTGCACCCAACGCAGGCAAGAGGGTTGTCAATCCCCTTGTACTCATTAATTGCAAGGATCAAATTTGATAGTAGTGGATAGATAAATTAAAATTAAAATAAAAGTAAATAAATTACAACAAGTATTTTTAGAGTTTTAGTAAATATAAAGTGAATGGGCCCAAGGGCCATAGCGTTCACTAGAGGCATCTCTCTCATGAGCATAGTACGATGGGTAAACAAATCGCTATTACGGTGCGTTTGGATGTCTGTATTGGGCTGTTGAATTGGATTTGGTATTGGGCTAACCCAAATATAGGTGTTTGGATGCAATCTGAAACTAACAGACTGAAACGGAAACAAATACGAGGCGTTTTCACTCACACGCGCCCACCCGTCGCTCCAATTCGGAGGTGTGGACGTCCGATTTCCGCCGAATTGCCTCGCTCTCGCAAAACAAAAAGTTTGGGGTCTTTATTTCCTCCCTCCACCATGAGACAAAAGGGATCAAGGGAAGAGAGCAGCGCCCTCATAGATCGACGGCGGCGCCTAGTTAGATGCACCACTGCGGCGTGGTTATGGCGGCTGCCCTTCCATTCCCTTCTTCCTCCGCCGCCACCCCTTCCCCTCCCCCGACACCACCCTTCCCGTTCTCTCTAGCCCTGCCTGCCGTGGCCAGATCCCATCTGATCCGCCACCAGCTGTAGTCCCCTCCGGTGCCGGCCTACCATTCCTTCCTGGCCCTATGGTGGCCGTCTCTTCTCCTTCCGGCGCTAGCCCTCCCCCTCCTTCCCGCCGGAGCCCATCTCTTCTCCCTAGGCCCTCCTCAGCAGCCCCTTCTTCTCTAGTCGTGGTGGCCCTTTGTGCCGCCGGAGCCTTCTTCCCTTGCTCCACCCAGCCCCTGTTCTAATTCTTCTTCTTCAATCCCCATTTCATGTTGTTCTGATTCATTTGCTACCTGCTGATATATCCTCTTGTTGCAGGTTGGCCTAAAAATTGGAACCCCTCTAGTATGAATATGATGCAATTTTGTGAACCAATATATGGTCTGATCTTTGATGCATGCTTATGTGCACTACTAGGGAAAACCTTATACACAGAATCTTAGCAGCAACGCGGCATAAAAACAGGCGCTGCTGCTAAGTAGTAGCAGCGCGGCTACGGAAAGCTCACTACTGGTGCAAACTTAGCAGTACCGCGTGATGCTTAAACCGCGCTGCTACAAAAATCCACTGACAGTACACAACGACATAAGTTTACCAGTAGCACGGCACCAGGGAGCCCGTTGCTGCTAATGCCATAGTAGCAGCGCGCTTTTTTGTCACCTTGCTGCTGCTAATTTTGAAATTGTGCACAGGGTTGGCCCGTTTAGCAGTAGCGCGTGACAGGAAAGCGCGCTATTGCTACGCTCTTAGCAGCAGCGCGCTTTCTCTCCCGCGCTACTGCTAAGACGCAGCACCCACCACCTTTTCCACCTCCCCCTCCCCATCTCCTCTCCTCCCTTTCCCCTACCTCCCACATCCTCCCTCTCTCACTCTTCTTCTTCCTCAATACTTCTCCCCCATTACTCTCCCTCTTCTACCTACCTTTCTCTCTCTTCATTACTCCTAGCTATAACTACACCACCTCCATTAATTCATCTCCTTTCTCTTTTTCCTCCCCCCTCCACTAGTTGAAGTTGTCTCCTCCCAAATTAGCTAGCTAGGTAGATGTAGCATTTAGTTAAGTGACCTATTTGCCCCCTAACTAGATCTTTCTTTGTCCAGAAGAGCTTTGTGCACTTTTGACCTCCCTACATCATCATCTCCACCGTGTGCTCGATCTCGAGATAGAGGTGTGATTAATATTTCATGCTTTTGCAATGGAAATATGTTTAAGCATGTGTGTGTGGTATTTTTATGGAAATTGTGTGTGTGGCATGAGTTGATGCCAAATTGTGCATTTGAGTTGCCTATGTTTTGCCGAAATGTCGATTTATTTCCGTTTCAGCGAATTCCGGGCAAACTCTAGATCTATATATGTCCTATTTTTAAGGAAGGTCATGCCGAATTTTTGTATGACTTTGATGAATGCATGCATTTTTATAATCAATTTTTTATTATTACCATGCAGAGTTGACGATGGTCAGTGGAACGATGGTGGACAGGTGGTTGCGGTCGGTGGTGCAGGACATGAAGGAAAATAACCTGACAGAGGTTTTATGTCCGTGTCGAAAATGCAAAGGAATAGTTTGGCTTGACCCCCATGTCGATGGTCGTGTCGAAGCGCACCTGCTCATGACTGGTTTCATGGATGGCTATACTCGGTGGATAACTGAAGATGAGGATGACGATGTTGAGGATGCCGACGGGGCAGGCAATGATGACACGGGGCAAGACAAAGAGATGATCGATAATGGCGGTGGGGAAGAGGCCGGACATGGCGGTGGAGAAGGGGCCGGACATGGCGGCGTAGAGAACGACATGGACTCCACGCAGCAGAGTTCGTTGGTACTAAGTTCAATCGTGCGGGACCCTCATATTCAAGCATTGCTTCGTAAGGAGACGAGTACTGAGAGAGCTGCTTCTAGAGAGGACGCTAAGCTTGAGCAACTGGTGGTAGACTCGAACACTCCATTGTATGATGGTTGCAATCCTGAGGTGACCCGCTTGAGTTTCACGCTCCAAGTGCTGAAGACGAAGGCTAAAAACAAATGGACCGACACTAGCCTCGATGAGCATCTCAAGTACCTAAAGGATGTTCTTCCCGAGGGTAATCTATGTCCTAGTAGTGTTGATGAGGCCAAGAAGATCGTGTGCCCTCTTGATCTGCCACAAGTTAGATACCATGCATGCATCAACGATTGCATAATTTATCGGAAGGAGCACGCGGAAAAAACAAGTTGTCCGGTGTGCAATGCTTCTCGATACAAGAAGGCTGGGAAGAAATGTCCCCAGAAAGTGGTATGGTACTTACTGATCACTCCCCGTCTCCAGAGGTATATTGTAGATCCCAAGGAAGCAAAGCTAATGCGCTGGCATGCGGAGAGGAAGAAGCCCGACGATGGAGATGATCCGAAGCTGAGACACGTCAAGGATGGAAGCCAGTGGAGAGCGTTGAACAACTTCTATCGGTATTTTGAATGTGATGCAATGAACATCGTGCTTGGCGCGTGTACCGATGGCATGAATCCGTTTGGCAACGAGAGCACCAACCATAACACATGGCCCGTGTTTGTATGGATGTACAACCTCCCCCCTGGTTGTGCATGAAATCGAAGTACATTCACATGAGCATGCTTATTCAAGGGCCGAAACAACCAGGAAATAATATTAATTTGTACTGGGGCTACTTCAGGAGGAGTTAGACACATTATGGAAAACACCGACCAAGACATGGATGCCAGCAAAGGCAAGTATTTCAACATGAGAGCCGTGCTGATCACGACAGTGCACGACTATCTTGGTTACGGATATGTGGTAGGCCAGGTGTGCCATGGATATTGCGGATGCACGCGGTGCATGGATGATACAACGTCTCAGCAGCTAACGTCAAGGAAAGATGGCGGGTCTGGGAAAATCGTGTACATGTTGCATCGAAGATGGCTCGAACAGGACGACCCATGGAGAAACCATGGAGATCTATTCAATGGTCACGCTAAGCATCGAGGACCTCCACGTAAGCGGAGCGGTGCCAAAATCGATGAGCTGTTAAAAACCTGGAAGGAGTGCCCCGCGTCGAGAAAGACGATGAGAAAGGCGCCGGAGCCGCTGTTGAAGGTATGGAAGATGAGGTCTGTGTTCTGGGACTTGGAGTACTGGCACAAACTCGATACACCTCATTGCCTTGATCAAATGCATATCTGTAAGAATGTCCTTGAGAGCTTGCTCGCAACACTGATGAACATGCCGGATAAGACCAAGGATGGGCCGAAGGCAAGAAAAGTCTTGCAACATTTGAAAATCAGGGAAGATCTGCACATGCCGCCCCGTAAAATGTCAGACGAGACAGAGACGGAGACAGAGGCACGGGAGAAGAAGGGCAAGAAAATAAAGAATGAGGATTATTGCCCCCCTTCTTGCTTCACCTTAAGTCAGGCTGAGATCAATCAATTCTTTAAGTGCCTTACCGGAGTCAAAGTTTGTTCCGGTTACTGTGGCAAGATAAGTAGATATCTAGACACGGACAAGAAAAGGTTCAGCGGGATGAAGTCTCATGACTGTCATGTGATGATGACGCAGATATTACCTGTTGCCCTTAGAGGGATAATGGACAAGCACGTCTGTGACACGCTTATTGGTCTCTGCAACTTTTTCGACGTCATCTCTCGAAAGTCGATCAGTGTGAAGCAGCTCCGAAGGCTACATGAAGAGATCGTTGTGATACTGAATGAGCTTGAGATGTACTTCCCGCCCGCGTTCTTTGACGTGATGGTGCATCTGTGTGTCCATATTGTGGATGACATAATAGACCTAGGGCCGTCATTCCTGCACAACATGATGCCGTTTGAGAGGATGAATGGGATCATCAAAGGATTCGTTCGTAGCATGTCCCGTCCGGATGCAAGCATCGTCCAGGGCTATTTGACACAAGAGTGCATCTCTTTCTGTGAGAATTTTCTATATGGAGCAGACCAGCCGCCTGGTGTTAGTGTTGGTTTGCCCGTTAACAAGCACGATGGAAGGCTCGAAGGAGAAGGTCACTGCAACGGTCGCAGGGAACTGCACGTGGCATACTCAGATCGACACAGCAATTTTGACAGAGCAAACTTGGTAGTGCTACAACACCTAGACGAGGTAGATCCTTTCGTGGCACTGCACAAAGAAATTATCGCAAAGAAGTATCGTGACCGGGGGGTATGCAGGACGGACGCCGAAGTTACTAGAGAGCACAACTCCACTTTCCTGCATTGGTTCAAAGAGCATATTATTGCTAATCCCCCGAAGGAGGGCTCTAAGGACGGATTGCTCATATACGCCTTAGCACATGGCCCCTCGCCCAACCTCGTAACCTATCAGGCATATGATATCAACGGATACACGTTCTACACGGAGGCAAAAGATATGGACAGTGATGAATATCAGAACTCAGGGGTGACGATGGAATGCATGACCGGCAGCGACAACGGCGCAACTGAACGATTTTATGGAAGGGTCGAGGAGATCTGGGAGCTTGACTACTCTGGACTGCACAACACGACGATGTTCCGTGTCATATGGGCTAAGAATGTCGAAAGAGAAAGCCGGATTTTCACTACCATGACTATACCCGACACCAAGAGCGCTACCGTGAACGCTATCGCAAAAAACGAGCCATGGGTACACGCTAAGCACGTGACACAATGCTTCTTCATAACCGACCCATGCAATCCCAGTCGTGTTGTCGTGAGGAAAGGCAAAAGAAACATCATTGGAATGGATGGAGTCGCCAACGAGGAAGACTATGATCAGTACGGCAACCCAATGAGGGAAGATGACGATGATGATGAAGTATACGTCAAAAGAAGAATCAATACTACATTACCAAAGAAAAATCATACTCCATGGAAAAGGCAAAGTCACAATGAGGGCTCAATTATTCTTCGACGAACAAGAAGGGAAAGAAGCTGACTCAAAAACGAAAACGTCAGCGCTGAGGAATCGGTCAAATGATGTAATATATATATATATGTTCCTATTTTGTATACACACTTAATTAGCCATTATTATGCATGGGTCCAATGATGTAATATATATATGTTCCTATTTTGTATACACACTTAGCCATTATTATGCAAGGGTCCAATGATGTAATATATATGTTCCTATTATGCTAAGGAAAAGAAAAAAGGGAAATTGGTTATAGCAGTAGCGCTTTAGTGAAAAAGAGCTACAGCTAGTCAAGGTAGCAGTAGCGGTTTCTGCAGAAAATCGCTATAGCTGCTCGTAATAGTAGTAGCGCGTTTCGTGTAAACGCGCTACTACTACGTCCACTTAACCCAAAATTCTCCCTCTCCCTGCTTCATCCCGCCTCTTTTCCCCCAAATCCCCACTCTCTCTTCCCCGGCCTCGTCGCACCACCACGCCCGCCCCCGACCTCGCCGCGCCCGCCCCCGACCTCGGCACGCTCGCCCCCGACCCCGGCACGCTCGCCCCCGACCCC
>NC_041392.1:685085886-685124106 GCF_002162155.2 Triticum dicoccoides | reverse complement strand
CCCCCGGCGCCGGCGCTCGCCCCCGACCCATCGGCCCTCGCCTCCCTCCTCTGCTTCCTCCCCTCCCAACCTCGGCCGTCGTCGGGCCTGCCTCCTCGCCCTGCACCCTCTGTAACCACCCCCCTCTCTCTCTCTCTGCTAGCTAGGGTTAATTTACTTAGGTTTTAGTTATGTTAATTAGGTTATCTATTTAGTTATGAATTTAGATAGATTTCAAAATTTTCTGAATTTATATGCAAATTTGAACTGGACATGTGATATGTGGATATGTCATGTTTTGGACATGTCATGTTTTGGTAAATGATCCGAGTTGCCTATGTTACGCCGGAATGTTGATTCATTTCTGTTCCGGTGAATTTCAGGCGCTCGATATGTCCATTTTTTAGCAAAGGTCATGCCGAAATTGTCCTCGTGCCTTATCATCTAAAGTAAGTCAGTTTCGAACAACCCTTTCATACATTTCAATCATTCCTTCTCTCTCTATGGGGAATTTGAGGTGTCTTTTCCCCGTAGCAACGGGCGCGCCGTCCTTATCGTTCTTTATCCGCAAGTCTCCCACGCCGTGTATTTTGACCCTTCCAGAGACTACGAGAAAAAAGACTACACCCACATAATGAATATTCTAGATGATGCTCTCCAAGGCTTCAGCTTTAGAGGTGGCCACATGCAGATCAGGAAACAAAGGAACAAGAAGATGGGTTTCGCGCATAAAACTAACTTCTCCTGCATCCAAGTCCCAAAACCAAGCAAGAAGGATGGATTCTACATCCTCCATCTCATGATTCAGTTCAACACGGATCACCAAAAGCTTCGCATGAGAAGCAGAAATGATGATCATATCCACAAGTGGCTGGAATCTCATGGAGAAGCGGATTATAAACTTAGAGGTGACTTCTTTCGCATCCAAAGCGACATTGCGACGATCATCATGAAAGAAGTCGTCGATGAGAAGGGGATGTTCCACCACGGCCCTATATCGCGAGCTGACGTCTGAACTCGCATAGGCATGCAACGTCTAGACCTCACGCCATTCAAGAAGCTAGGGTCCATCCTCGATGATATGGAAGGATGACTTCTAGTGATTTATGATGCCGATGATGATGATATGTGTCGGTTGAACTTGTATACTATTTGTAGCGATGCAACTTTGTGATGTCCCTGATCCCTGCCAAACTTGCGTAACGCTACTTTGTTAGTTTGCGTACGATGACCTGCGTACCTCTAGTTAATTAATTTGCGTACTGTATGTTGCATCTAGTTGCTAACCCTTTCTTTTTTGGTGTTCTCTAGTATATTTTGTTGCATATATATGATTGTACATCCTCTTCATGAACATGCATCTCTAACAGGTACCTAGTTTCTTGATGGCGAGATGGAACTGCTATGTCGTGTACAAAGGGAAGGTTCCGGGGGTGTACAATGAGTGGCATGAGTGTCAGGCGCAAGTGAATGGGTTCTCGGACGCCAGCCATAAAGGCTTCAAAAGCAGACAAGAAGGAGAAGCTAGTTACTTGAGGTTCACGCTAGCGCGAGAGAGGACTCGTAACCGCTATCTCATGTATTGCATAGTTCCACTCTCACTCATAGTGATAGCTCTTCTCACGTATACCTTTGTTTAGATGGATGACGTTGTAGTTGCAAGTATTGGAGACTTGCATGTATCTCTATTTTCGAGATGATGACAAGATACCACTTTGTGTTGGATGATGATTATGACGAGACTATCTGTATGTATATGCTATGATTACATTTGTGGTCTCGCAGGCATTTGTATGTGTATCATGATGACATTTGTATGTGCTAAAGATTCTTCTATAAAGCCTGTTCAAATACAAAACAAATATGCTGAAAAAAACAAAAAACAACTAAAATTAGCAGTAGCGAGTGGAGAAAAGTTAGCAGCAACGCGGTTGTAGCAGTAGCGCGCACAGGGGAAGCGCGCTATAGCTATTAGCAGCAGCGAGGTTCCTTTAAGAGCGCTGCTGCAACACTTGTGTAGCAGTAGCGCGGGTGGACCAGCGCTACTGCTATACGTTAGCTGTAGCGCCTTATTAGTAGCGCCGGCCCCCGCACTACTAAAAGGCCGAAAACCCGCGCTGCTGCTAGGCTTTTCCCTAGTAGTGGTGTGATATGGGGATATGATGCATGCTTATGTGTGATATGGGGATATGATGCATGCTTATGTGTGATATTGGGATATGATGCATGCTTATGTGTGACATTCCTGTTTGTATTGTTGAACTTGGACCTATCTAAACTATTTGTTTTGTTACATTTGGAACAATGTATTGTTCAACTACAACTTATGTGAACAATTGTACTGTTAAATTTGGAACTATCTCTTCTTGTCGTTGAGAATTTGGAACACCTATTTAAACTATATGTGGTGTACTTTGTTGGTGTAAAATATTTTTTGTTTTTCTGTCAGTATTATATGACGTCGTCCTCGATTTCTAGAATATTTGATAAAAAATTGCTATATAATCATCCAGTTATAGTCACACATTATACAACTTCTGTTTTTGAGGCATATACTAATGTTGCTATGCAATTCCATAGTTTGACATCCAAACATGATTCTGTATTGAAACCTCGAAACAATTCCGTGAGCTAATACAATAAACATCCAAACAACCGAATTCTGGCTGAATTGGAATTGAAACCAATACAATACGGAGGCTTCCAATACACACATCCAAAAGCAGCGTTAGACAATTGATAGAATAGCACATAGTTATGATGATATTCATGGCATGATCAATATATAGGCATTATGTCCATGCCAAGTAGACTATTAATCTTACTAAATCTACTACTATTACTCCACCCCTTGACCGCTATCCAACATGCATCTTGAGGTATTAAGTTCATAACGAGCAGAGTAATGCTTGAAGCATGATGACATAATGTAGACAAAGTTCAATCAATTATATGATTGAACCCCATCGTTTTACCCTTAGTAGGAACACTACAAATACACGCCTTGAAACTCCTCATGTCATAGAGCAAGGACACCGCAAGGTTGAACCTACTACTATGCACCTCTCCCACTGAAGACAAATCAATCTAATTGGCCAAAGAAGTCGATAGATCAGGGATAAATATAAGGCTATAAAACCACACATAATAAATCCTAGAAAATACTCAATAACTTTCAATGCATAATCTGATCATAAAGCCACAATTCATTGAATCCCAACAAACACACTGCAAGAATTGCATCGAATAGATCTCTGAAGAGATCATTGTATTGAAGATCAGAGAGAGAGAGAGAAAGAGAGAGCTACTGCTATGGACCCATAGGTCCTGTGGGAACTACTCACACATCATCATGGATGCAACAAGGTTGATGAAGATGAAGGAAATATGCCCTAGAGGCAATAATAAAGTTATTATTTATTTCCTTATATCATGGTAAATGTTTATTATTCATGCTAGAATTGTATTAGCCGGAAACATAATACATGTGTGAACACATAGACAAACAGAGTGTCACTAGTATGCCTCTACTTGACTAGCTCGTTGATCAAAGATGGTTATGTTTCCTAACCATAGACATGAGTTGTCATTTGATTAACGGGATCACATCATTAGGAGAATGATGTGACTGACTTGACCCATTCCGTTAGCTTAGCACTTGATCGCTTAGTTTGTTGCTATTGCTTTCTTCATGACTTATACATGTTCCTATGACTATGAGATTATGCAACTCCCGTTTACCAGAGGAACACTTTGTGTGCTACCAAACGTCACAACATAACTGGGTGATTATAAATGTGCTCTACAGGTGTATCCGAAGGTACTTGTTGGGTTGACGTATTTTGAGATTAGGATTTGTCACTCCGATTGTCGGAGAGGTATCTCTGGGCCCACTTGGCAATGCACATCATTATAAGCCTTGCAAGCATTGCGACTAATGAGTTAGTTGCGGGATGATGTATTACGGAACGAGTGAAGAGACTTGCCGGTAATGAGATGGAACTAGGTATTGAGATACCGACGATCGAATCTCGGGCAAGTAAAATACCGATGACAAAGGGAACAACGTATGTTGTTATGCGGTTTGACGATAAAGATCTTTGTAGAATATGTGGGAGCCAATATGATCATCCAGGTTCCGCTATTGGTTATTGACCGGAGACGTGTCTCGGTCATGTCTACATAGTTCTCAAACCCGTAGGGTCCGCACGCTTAAAGTTCGATGATGGTTATATTATGAGTTTATGTGTTTTAATGTACCGAAGGGGTTTGGAGTCCCGGATGCGATCGGGGACATGACGAGGAGTCTCGAAATGGTCGATACGTAAAGATCGATATATTGGACGATATATTCGAACATCGGAAAGGTTCCGAGTGATTCGGGTATTTTTGGGAGTACCGGGGAGTTACGGGAATTCAAATTGGGCCTTAATGGGCCATACGGGAAAGGAGAGAAAGGCCTCAAAGGGTGGCCGCACCCCTCCCCATGGGCTGGTCCGAATTGGACTAGGGAGGTGGGGGGGCGCCCCCTTCCTTCTCCTTTTCCCTTCCCTTTCCTTCCCTCCTACTCCTACTACTTGGAAGGGCTCCTCGTTCTACTAGGAAAGGAGGAATCCTACTCCCGGTGGGAGTAGGACTCCCCTAGGGTGCGCCATAGAGAGGGCCGGTCCTCCCCCTCCTCTACTCCTTTATATACAGTGGCAGGGGGCACCCCATAGACACAACAATTGATCGTTTGATCTTTTAGCCGTGTGCGGTGCCCCCCTCCACCATAGTCCACCTCGATATTACTGTAGCGGTGCTTAGGCAAAGCCCTGCGTCGGTAGAACATCAACATCGTCACCACACCGTCGTGCTGACGAAACTCTCCCTCAACACTCGGTTGGATCGGAGTTCGAGGGACGTCACCGGGCTGAACGTGTGCAGAACTCGGAGGTGCCGTGTGTTCGGTACTTGATCAGTCGGATCGTAAAGACATACGACTACATCAACCGCATTGTGCTAACGCTTCCGCTTTCGGTCTACGAGGGTATGTGGACAACACTCTCCCCTCTCGTTTCTATGCACCACCATGATCTTGCGTGTGCGTAGGATTTTTTTTGAAATTACTACGGTCCCCAACAGTGGTATTCGAGCCTGGTTTTATGCGTTGATGTAATATGCACGAGTAGAACACAAGTGAGTTGTGGGCAATATAAGTCATACTTCTTACCAGCATGTCACACTTTGGTTTGGCGGTATTGTTGGATGAAGCGGCCCGGACCGACATTACGCGTACGCTTACGCGAGACTGGTTTTATCGCTGTGCTATGCACACAGGTGACTAGCGGGTGTCAGTTTCTCCAACTTTAGTTGAACCGAGTGTGGCTACGCCCGGTCCTTGAGAAGGTTAAAACAACACTAACTTGACGAACTATCGTTGTGGTTTTGATGCCCCGTAGCAGCCACGTAAAACTTGCAACAACAAAGTAGAGGACGTCTAACTTGTTTTTGCAGGGCATGTTGTGATGTTATATGGTCAAGACATGATGCTAAATTTTATTGTATGAGATGATCATGTTTTGTAACCGAGTTATTGGCAACTGGCAGGAGCCATATGGTTGTTGCTTTATTGTATGCAATGCAATCGCCCTGTAATGCTTTACTTTATCACTAAGCGGTAGCAATAGTCATGGAAGCATATGATTGGTGAGACGACAACGATGCTACGATGGAGATCAAGGTGTCGCGCCGGTGACGATGGTGATCATGACGGTGCTTCGGAGATGGAGATCACAAGCACAAGATGATGATGGCCATATCATATCACTTATATTGATTGCATGTGATGTTTATCTTTTATGCATCTTATCTTGCTTTGAATGACTTGAGCATTATAAGATGATCTCTCACTAAATTTCAGGATAAAAGTGTTCTCCTTGAGTATGCACCATTGCCAAAGTTCTTCGTGCCCAAACACCACGTGATGATCGGGTGTGATAAGCTCTACGTCCATCTACAATGGGTGCAAGCCAGTTTTGCACATGCAGAATACTCGGGTTAAACTTGACGAGCCTAGCATATGCAGACATGGCCTCGGAACACGGAGACCGAAAGGTCGAGCGTGAATCATATAGTAGATATGATCAACATAGTGATGTTCACCATTGAAAACTACTCCATTTCACGTGATGATCGGTTATGGTTTAGTTGATTTGGATCGCGTGATCACTTAGAAGATTAGAGGGATGTCTTTCTAAGTGGGAGTTCTTAAGTAATATGATTAATTGAACTTAAATTTATCATGAACTTAGTCTTGGTAGTATTAGCATATCTATGTTGTAGATCAATAGCTCGTGTTTAGCTCCCCTATTTTATTTTTGATATGTTCCTAGAGAAAACTAAATTGAAATATGTTAGTAGCAAGGATGCGGATTGGATCCGTGATCTCACGATTTTCCTCATTGTTGCACAGAAGAATTATGTCCTTGATGCACCGCTAGGTGATAGACCTATTGCAGGAGCAGATGCAGACGTTATGAACGTTTGGCTAGCTCAATATGATGACTACTTGATAGTTTAGTGCACCATGCTTAAACGGCTTAGAATCGGGACTTCAAAGACGTTTTGAATGTCATGGACCATATGAGATGTTCCAGGAGTTGAAGTTAATATTTCAAGCAAATACCCGAGTTGAGAGATATAAAGTCTCCAACAAGTTCTATAGCTAAAAGATGGAGGAGAATATCTCAAGCAGTGAGCATGTGCTCAGATTTTCTGAATACTACAATTGCTTGAATCAAGTGGGAGTTAATCTTCTAGATAAGAGAGTAATTGACAAAGTTCTCTACTCACTATCACCGAGTTACTAGAACTTAGTGATGAACTATAATATGCAAGGGATGACAAAAGTAATTCCCAAGCTCTTCGTGATGCTGAAATCAACGAAGGTAGAAATCAAGAAAAACATCAAGTGTTGATGGTTGACAAAGACCACTAGTTTCAAGAAAAGGGCAAAGGGAAGAAAGGGGAACTTCAAGAAGAACGGCAGGCAAGTTTCTGCTCAAGTGAAAAATCCAAGTCTGGACCTAAGCCTGAAACCGAGTGCTTCTACTTCAAAGGGACTGGTCACTAGAAGCGGAACTACCCCAAGTAATTGGCGGATACGAAGGATGGCAAAGTGAACATAGGTATATTTGATATACATGTTATTGATGTGTACTTTACTAGTGTTTATAGCAACCCCTCAGTATTTGATACTAGTTCAGTTGCTAAGAATAGTAACTCGAAATGAGAGTTGCAGAATGAATAGAGACTAGTTAACGGTGAAGTGACGATGTGTATTGGAAATGGTTCCAAGATTGATATGATCATCATCGCACACTCCCTATACTATCGGGATTAGTGTTAAACCTAAATAAATGTTATTTAGTGTTTGCGTTGAGCTTAAATATGATTGGATCATGTTTATTGCAATACAGTTATTCATGTAAGTTAGGGAATAATTGTTGTTCTGTTTACATGAATAAAACCTTCTATGGTCATACACCCAATGAAAATGGTTTGTTGGATATCGATCGTGGTGATACACATTTTCATTATATTGAAGCCGAAAGATGCAAAGTTAATAATGATAGTGCAACTTATTTGTGGCACTGCCGTTTAGGTCATATTGGTGTAAAGCGCATGAAGAAAATCCATGCTGATGACCTTTTGGAATCACTTGATTATGAATCAGTTGATGCTTGCGAACCATGCCTCATGGGCAAGATGACTAAGAATCCGTTCTCCGGAACAATGGAGCGAGCAAAATATTTGTTGGAAATCATACATACTAATGTATGTGGTCCGATGAATATTGAGGCTCGCGGGAGGTATCATTATTTTCTGATCTTCACAGATGATTTGAGCAGACATAAGTATATCTACTTAATGAAACACAAGTCTGAAACATTTGAAAAGTTCAAAGAATTTCAGAGTGAAGTGGAGAATCATCGTAACAAAAATAAAAGTTTCTACGTTATGATCGTAGAAGTAAAATATTTGAGTTACGAGTTTGGCATTCAGTTAAAACAATGTGAAATAGTTTCACTACTCACGCCACCTGGAAAACCACAGTGTAATGGTGTGTTTGAATGTTGTAACCATACTTTATTAGATATGGTGCGATCTATGACGTCTCTTACTGATTTACCGCTATCATTTTGGGGTTATGCATTACAGACAACTACATTCACGTTAAATAGGGCACCATCTAAATCCATTGAGACGACACCGTATGAACTATGGTTTGGCAAGAACCTAAGCTGTCGTTTCTTAAAGTTTGAGGTTGCAATGCTTATGTGAAAAAGTTTCAACCTGATAAGCTCAAAACCAAATCGAAGAAGTGTGTCTTCATAGGATACCCAAAAGAAAATGTTGGGTACACCTTCTATCACAGATCCGAAGGCAAGATATTCATTGCTGAGAATGGATCCTTTCTAGAGAAGGAGTTTCTCTCGAAAGAAGTGAGTGGGAGGAAAGTAGAACTTGATAAGGTAACTGTACCTTCTCCCGAATCGGAAAGTAGTTCATCACTGAAATCAGTTCCAGTGATGCTTACACCAATTAGTGAGTAAGTTAATGATGATGATCATGAAAGCTTCGGATCAAGTTACTACCGAACCTCGTAGGACAACCAGAGTATGTTCCGCACCAGAGTGGTACAGTAATCCTATTCTGGAGTTCATGTTACTTGACCATGACAAACTTACGAACTATGAGGAAGCGATGATGAGCCCAGATTCCGCGAAATGGCTTGAGGCCATAAAATCTGAGATGGGATCCATGTATGAGAACAAAGTGTGGACTTTGGTTGACTTGCCCGATGATCGGCAAGCCATAGAAAATCTACAAAGCTAGAATTGTCGCAAAAGGTTCTCGACAAGTTCAAGGTGTTGACTACGATGAGAGTTTCTCACTCGTATCTATGCTTAAGTCTGTCCGAATCATGTTAGCAATTGCCACATTTTATGAAATCTGGCAAATGGATAAACAAAACTACTTTCCTTAATGGATTTATTAAAGAAGAGTTGTATATGATGCAACAAGAAAGTTTTTTCAATCCTAAAGGTGCTAACAAAATATGCAAGCTCCAGCGATCCATCTATGGACTGGTGCAAGCATCTCGGAGTTGGAATATATACTTTGATAAGTTGATCAAAGCATATAGTTTTTTACAGACTTGTAGTGAAGCTTGTATTTACAAGAAAGTGAGTGGGAGCACTACAACATTTCTGATAAGTATATGTGAATGACATATTGTTGATCGAAGATAATGTAGAATTATTCTGCAAAGCATAAATGAGTGTTTGAAAGGAGTTTTCAAAGAAAGACTTCAGTGAAGCTGCTTACATATTGAGCAACAAGATCTATAGAGATAGATCAAGACGCTTGATAAGTTTTTCAATAAGTACATACCTTGACAAGATTTTGAAGTAGTTCAAAATGGAACAGTCAAACAAAGAGTTCTTGCCTGTGTTACAAGGTGTGAAACTGAGTAAGACTCAAAGCCCGACCACGGCAGAAGATATAAAGAGAATGAAAGTCATTCCCTATGCCTTGGCCATAGGTTCTATAAAATATGCCATGCTGTGTACCAGATCTATTGTGTACCTACACTGTTTTTGGCAAGGGAGTACAATAGTGATCTAGGAGTAGATCACTGGACAACGGTCAAAATTATCCTTAGTGGAATAAGGATACGTTTCTCGATTATGGAGGTGACAGAAAAGTTCGTCGTAAAGGGTTACGTCGATGCAAATTTTGACACTGATCCAAATGACTCTAAATCTACATGCAGGGCAATTAGCTAGAGTAGCTCCGTGCAGGGCATTGTTGACATAGAAATTTGCAAAATACTTACGGATCTGAATGTGGCAGAACCGTTGACTAAACTGTCTCACAAGCTAAACATGATCAGACCTTAGTACTGTTTGGGTGTTAGTCACATAACGATGTGAACTAGATTATTGACTCTAGTAAACCGTTTGGGTGTTGGTCACATGTCGATGTGAACTATGGGTGTTAATCACATGGTGATGTGGACTATTGGTATTAAATCACATGGCGATGTGAACTAGATTATTGACTCTAGTGCAAGTGGGAGACTGAAGGAAATATGCCCTAGAGGCAATAATAAAATTATTATTTATTTCCTTATATCACGATAAATGTTTATTATTCATGCTAGAATTGTATTAGCCGAAAACATAATACATGTGTGAATACATAGACAAACAGAGTGTCACTAGTATGCCTCTACTTGACTAGCTCATTGATCAAAGATGGTTATGTTTCCTAACCATAGACATGAGTTTTCATTTGATTATCGGGATCACATCATTAGGAGAATGATGTGATTGACTTGACCCATTCCGTTAGCTTAGCACTTGATCATTTAGTTTGTTGCTATTGCTTTCTTCATGACTTATACATGTTCCTATGACTATGAGATTATGCAACTCCAATTTACCAGAGGAACACTTTGTGTGCTACCAAACGTCACAACGTAACTGGGTGATTATAACCGTGCTCTACAGGTGTCTCCGAAGGTACTTGTTGGGTTGGCGTATTTCGAGATTAGGATTTGTCACTCCGATTGTTGGAGAGGTATCTCTGGGCCCACTCAGTAATGCACATCATTATAAGCCTTGCAAGCATTGCGACTAATGAGTTAGTTGCGGGATGATGTATTAAGGAATGAGTAAAGAGACTTGCCGGTAACGATCTTGAACTAGGTATTGAGATACCGACGATCGAATCTCGGGCAAGTAACATACCGATGACAAAGGGAACAACGTATGTTGTTATGCGGTTTGACCGATAAAGATCTTCGTGGACTATGTGGGAGCCAATATGAGCATCCAGGTTCCGCTATTGGTTATTGACCGGAGACGTGTCTCGGTCATTGAGGGAGTCCTGGATTAGGGGGTGTCCGGATGGCCGGACTATACCTTCAGCCGGACTCCTGGACTATGAAGATACAAGATTGAAGACTTCATCGCGTGTCCGGAAGGGACTTTCCTTGGCGTGGAAGGCAAGCTTGGCGATACGTATATGCAGATCTCCTACCATTGTAACCGACTTTGTGTAACCCTAACCCTCTCCGGTGTCTATATAAACCGGAGGGTTTTAGTCCGTAGGACAACATACAGAACAACAATCATACCATAGGCTAGCTTCTAGGGTTTAGCCTCTCCGATCTCGTGGTAGATCTACTCTTGTACTACCCATATCATCAATATTAATCAAGCAGGACGTAGGGTTTTACCTCCATCAAGAGGGCCCGAACCTGGGTAAAACTTCGTGTCCCTTGCCTCCTGTTACCATTCGGCCTAGACGCACAGTTCGGGACCCCCTACCTGAGATCTGCCGGTTTTGACACCAACATTGGTGCTTTCATTGAGAGTTCCTTTGTGTCGTCGCCGTTAGGCTTGATGGCTCCTACGATCATCAATAGCGATGCAGTCCAGGGTGAGACCTTCCTCCCTGGACAGATCTTCGTCTTTGGCGTCTTCGCATTGCGGGCTAATTCACTTGGCCATCTGGAGCAGATCGAAAGCTATGCCCCTGGTAGTCAGGTCAGATTTGGAAGTGTAAACTACACGGCTGACATCCGCGAGGACTTGATCTTCGACGGATTGGAGCATGATCTAGCTTTGCCGCCGAGTAGTGCCCTGGAGGCCGCACCCGCATCGGCTTCGACCCTTAATTCGGAGCCAACTGCGCCGATCGAGGATGGGTGGTTGGACGCCGCCTCGGGGGCTGCGATCCCAACGGCGATCGAGCCGAACACCAGCCCCGCACTCCGCGAGACTCGTGACACCAAGGAACCGGACTCCTCTCCTAACTCTGAACCCTCCGCACCCCTGCCGATCGAATCCGATTGGGCACGGATCATGGAGTTTACTGCCGCGGACATCTTTCAGCACTCGCCTTTCGGCGATATTCTGAAAACACTAAAGTCTCTCTCTATATCAAGAGAACCCTGGCCGGACTACGGTCAGCAAGGTTGGGATACGGACGATGAAGAAATTCAAAGCCCACCCACCACCCACTTTGTAGCCACTGTCGACGATTTAACCGACATGCTCGACTTCGACTCCGAAGACATCGACGGTATGGACACCGATGTAGGAGACAATGAAGAACCAGCACCTATTAGGCCCTGGAAAGCCACCTCGTCGTATGACATATACATGGTGGACACCCCAAAAGAAGGAGATGGCAATGGAACAACGGAGGATGACCCCTCCAAGAAACAGCCTAAGCGCCGGCGTCAGCGGCGCCGCTCAAAATCCCGCCAAAGCAAACATGGCGATTCCGGCACGGGAGACAATAATGCTCCGGAGAGTGCCCAAGAAAACCCCCTCCAGCAAGATTCAACATAGGAGGATGGAGAAGCCAGCCCTCATGAGAGAGCAGCAGACAGAGAGGTCGAGGACGATAATTATACGCCTCCCTCCAAAGACGAGGCAAGCCTCGACGATGATGAATTCGTCGTGCTAGAGGATCCCGTCGAGCAACAGCGTTTTCAACGCAGGCTTATGGCCACGGCAAGAAGCCTTAAGAAAAAACAGCAAAAGCTTAGAGCTGATCAAGATTTGCTAGTCGACAGATGGACTGAAGTCCTTGCGGCCGAAGAGCATAAACTTGAACGCCCCTCGAAGAGCTACCCAAAGCGCAGGTTGCTACCCCGATTAGAGGAGGAAGCACTTAAACCTACATCACCAGCACTTGATACGGCCGACCGTCCACCTCGTGGCTGCGACAGAGAGGCCTTGCGGCCCTCCACTCAAGCCGTACCCCATACCAAGGCATGGGAAAATGCGCCTGACCTGCGAGATATGTTGGAGGACAAGGCAAGGTAAACAAGATCGATCTACGGATCGCGTGGGCGCCCCACAACTCGAGACGGTAACCGTCACGCCGGACACAAATCTGGCAGGGCCGAACACAGTAGACAAAGCTCATTGGAGCTACGTCGTGATATAGCCCAGTACAGAGGTGCCGCACACCCACTATGCTTCACAGACGAAGTAATGGATCATCAAATCCCCGAGGGTTTCAAACCCGTAAACATCGAATCGTATGATGGCACAACAGATCTTGCGGTATGGATCGAGGATTATCTCCTTCATATCCATATGGCCCGCGGCGATGATCTCCACGCCATCAAATACCTCCCACTCAAGCTTAAAGGACCAGCTCGGCATTGGCTTAACAGCTTGCCATCAGGATCAATCAGTTGTTGGGAGGACCTGGAAGCCGCATTCCTCGACAATTTCCAGGGCACTTATGTGCGACCCCCAGACGCAGATGACCTAAGCCACGTAATTCAGCAGCCAGATGAATCGGCCAGGCAATTCTGGACACGGTTCCTAACAAAGAAAAATCAAATAGTCGACTGTCCGGACGCAGAGGCCCTAGCAGCCTTCAAGCACAATATCCGTGACGAGTGGCTTGCCCGGCACCTTGGACAGGAAAAGCCGAAATCTATGGCAGCACTAACGACACTCATGACTCGCTTTTGCGCGGGAGAAGACAGCTGGCTTGCTCGTAGCAACAATATGACCAAGAACCCTAGTAATTCGGATACCAGGGACAATAGTGGCAGGTCGCGTCGCAACAAGCAGAAGCTCCGCATTAACGGCGACAATGCTGAGGATACGGCAGTTAATGCCGGATTCAGAGGCTATAAATCCGGTCAGCGGAAAAAGCCATTCAAAAGAAATCCTAGGGGCCCGTCCAGTTTGGACCAAATACTCGACCGCTTGTGCTAGATACACGACACCCCCGAAAAGCCGGCCAATCACACCAACAGGGATTGTTGGGTGTTCAAGCAGGCAGGCAAGTTAAATGCCGAAAATACTAACAAGGGGCTGCATAGCGATGACGACGAAGAGCCCCGGCCGCCAAACAACAGTGGACAGAAGGGTTTTCCCCCACAAGTGCGGACAGTGAACATGATATATGCAACCCACATCCCCAAGAGGGAGCGGAAGCGCGCGTTAAGGGACGTATACGCGGTAGAGCCAGTCGCCCCAAAGTTCAACCCATGGTCCTCCTGCCCGATTACCTTTGATCGAAGGGACCATCCCACTAGCACCCGTCAAGGCGGATTCGCTGCATTGGTTCTAGACCCAATTATTGACGGATTTCATCTCACTAGACTCCTTATGGACGGTGGCAGCAGCCTGAACCTGCTTTACCAGGATAAAGTGCGGAAAATGGGCATAGATCCCTCGAGGATTAAGCCCAGCAAAATGACCTTTAAAGGCGTAATACCAGGTGTAGAGGCCAACTGTACAGGCTCAGTCACACTTGAAGTAGTCTTCGGATCTCCGGATAATTTCCGAAGCGAGGAGTTAATCTTCGACATAGTCCCATTCCACAGTGGCTATCACACACTGCTCGGGCGAACCGCATTCGCCAAGTTCAATGCGGTACCGCACTACGCATACCTTAAGCTCAAGATGCCAGGCCCTCGAGGAGTAATTACGGTCAATGGAAACACCGAACGCTCCCTCCGAACCGAGGAGCACATGGCGGCCCTTGCAGCGGAAGTACAAAGCAGCCTCTCCAGGCAGTTCTCCAGTCCGGCCATTAAACGTCCAGACACCGTCAAGCGCGCCCGGAGTAACCTACAACAAGACCGCCTGGCACGTTCCGAGCAGGCGTATCAATGCGGCCCCAACCCCAGCCCTCGCAAAAATGCGACACCAGTGCTTCGTGTACAAAACTACGCTCTAGAAATACCATGGGTACAGGGGGAGGGGCACCATCACGGCACACCCGAAACACGGCTTAAATCACACTAGGGGCTGCAGAATTTTTAGTTTTCTCTTACTTTCAGGACTCCATACTTCGGAAGGCCTATTCGGTAGTTCAATTGACGCACAAACGATGCAAGAACCAAGGAAGCAGACAAGCCATGCCGCATTACGGAACTCCCAGGTGGTCTCTATCACGAGCAGTATACCTGTTTCGCATACCATTCCGCAGCCTGCCCCTGGAACGGACATGTTAAATAGTCCAACCTTTTGCTTATCGCATTATTTTGTATCGTTCTGCTTTGATCGCAGCCCTTTTTAATAAACAATGCATAGCTTTTATCTATTTTTGCATTACTCTTTTTTTACAAATATATGTTCCTAAACGACATACTGCACCCGTACACTTTGGTACGGCCAAAATACGCCAGGGGCTTTAGTACCCCTCAATATGGTGTGAGAAGTCCGAACACTTTAACAAGTGCGGCACCCCGAACTTATAGCATTATATGCATCGGCTCCGAATCATGTCTTGGGTTAATAGTTGGGTTTGCCCGGCTCCTATGTTTTGGTGCCTTACGTTCCGCTATATCGGCTAAGGTAGCACTAGGAGAACTACTGCGATTGTGCCCCAGTTGAGCTGGGTCAAGCACCTCAGTAGAGAAAGCTAAAACTGACTGTCATGATGAAGCGAGAGTTGGTCGCTATTCGAGAGGTGTTTCGAGTCCCTAAAGACTTATGCCGCTTAGAGCGAGGAGTCGGCTCCGTCCGGCCAAGGTGTGGATAGCGCACCGAACTCGGTCTTCCGAATACCAGGGGCTTCGCCGAAATTTAAAATTATAGAATTCTATGGCTAAGTGAGAGTGTTCACGCATTATAGTCCGATTGCCTTGTTCGTTGTGCTGAGCGCCTCCCTCGAAGGACCCAAACATGGGACAAAGAGCGCTCAGGTTTATCCCCGAACACCCCAGCACTAGCGGCACGGGGGCAGAAGCCGACGACTCGCCATCTCTCAGAATCGGTAAACAGCCACACAGAAGGTAATATTTTAAATTCCAACAGCATTGCTTAGCGCATATGAACAAGTTTTCAGCACACAGGACAAAATGAGCGAGTTTTACTCAAAAGTTACATCCTTGGAACATTCATCCGCCACAAGGCGGGCACCCTTCAGAACATCCGTATAATAATTCTCGGGCTTGCGATGCTCCTTCCCCGACGGTGGCCCGTCCTTCACAAGCTTCTCAGCATCCAGCTTGCCCCAGTGCACCTTAGCACGGGCAAGTGCCCTACGGGCACCTTCAATGCAAACGGAGCGCTTGATGACTTCGAGCCTTGGACAGGCCCCCACCAGCCAACGCACCAGCCCGAAATAGCTCCCAGGCAGAGCCTCTCCAGGCCACAGCCGAACTATGAGGCCCTTCATGGCCTGTTCGGCCGCCTTGTGGAGCTCGACCAGTTGCTTTAGCTGGTCGCTCAGGGGCACGGGGTGTCCGGCGTCAGCATACGTATATTGACTCCTTTTTGTTAGACTCCTGCGAATTTTATTTGATCCTCTCTTCGGCTTTTCTTCCCGAACGCCAAACAGAGCATCAGGGGCTACTCTCTATGCGGTAATATTATTTACACATTCTTTACTTACCCCAAAGCCTGTTAAAAGGCTAGTACAAGCTTCAGTCAGTCCGCTCTTGGCGGACTGAACCTTCTAGACCACCGCACTCATAATGGTGCGGTGCTCCTCGTCGATGGAGGCGCCTTTAAGCACCTCCAACAGATTATCCGGTGCCTTTGGTTGGACGGGGGTCACCGGCATGGTGGGCTTGCTCCTCTTGGAAGGAGGTCGCCCGCCGGACTCTGGAACCTTTGAAGGTTCCGGAGTGGTGTCCGGCCTAGAGCCGGACTTGGAGCCCTGGGGGGGTTTTATCCCCTTTACTCCTGGAGTACGGGAGGTCGCCTTGCGGCGCCTCCAGGACCACCTCCTCCTGGCTCGGAGCCTGTTGGGACAACACTTCGGCGTCGTCCGTAGGGCGGGGGGAGGAAGCCGTCGAAAGCGAATTCACATCCGACGAGTCCAGTGAACTGCTCGACGACGCGTCGAGCTGGTCTTTGGGTGGGCTGCATAAACATATTCGACATAAGGGAAAGCTGTGCAATAAAGGAATACTATG
This sequence comes from Triticum dicoccoides, assembly GCF_002162155.2. NCBI lineage: Eukaryota > Viridiplantae > Streptophyta > Magnoliopsida > Poales > Poaceae > Triticum > Triticum dicoccoides. The sequence continues at coordinate 685,107,167 of NC_041392.1, read as the reverse complement.
AATTACTCTGGTATCCGGATACTTACAATTTCGCCAGGGGCTTGGCCCTGAGCGACCACTCCTCTCCGCCGTCGTTGGCGTCGGTGGAGTAGTCCGGAGGAAGGGTTTTCCCCTTCTTGGACCCTTCGGCCTCCTCAGTGAGGGCGGCCTTCCTTTTCTTCTCTCCCCCCGCTAGAGCGGGAGAGGTCTCTTCTTCCTCCTCCTCGTCTTCACGGGAGGACTGCGCCTTGGAGCCGTCGGATGATGAACCCAACACCTCGTGGCGCCGGGCACTTTTTCGAGTCCCCGTGGCCCTCTTCGTGGCCTTCTTCTCCGGCACCACATAGGGTGCCGGAACCAGCAGCTTCGCCAAGCGGGCATCAGATGGGTCTTCGGGCAAAGGAGACGGACAGTCGATCTGTCCGGACTTCGCCTGCCAAACTTGTCAAAGGTAAGGGAGCTTACACCCCGCATAGAGTTAAACTATGAAAAACTAATACACTGTAAAAGGCACAAACAACTTACCGCACTGGCGTGACGCTGCGCACTGAATCCGTGATCCTCGGTAGCAGATGCGGGAGCCTCGGCGCCCTTGAAAAGCACCTTCCAGACGTCTTCGTACGTCGTGTCGAAGAGCCTATTCAGAGTCCGGTGCTGCGCCTGGTTGAACTCCCATAGATTGAAGGCCCGTTGTTGACACGGGAGGATCCGGCGGATGAGCATGACCTGGACTAAGTTGACAAGCCTGAGCTGCTTGTCCACTAGGGTTTGGATGCATGTTTTCAGTCCAGTCACCTCTCCTTTGCTGCCCCACGACAGGCCCGTCTCTTTCCAGGACGTGAGCCGCGTTGGGGGTCCGGACCGGAACGCGGGGGCTGCGACCCACTCAGGGTCACGCGGCTCGGTGATGTAAAACCACCCCGATTGCCACCCCTTTAGGGTCTCCACAAAGGATCCCTCGAGCCATAAGACGTTCAGCATCTTGCCCACCATGGCGCCTCCGCACTTCGCCTGGTTGCCGTGCACCACCTTCGGCTTGACATTTAAAGTCTTGAGCCATAGGCCGAAATGGGGGCGGATGCAGAGGAAAGCCTCGCACACGACGATAAACGCCGAGATGTTGAGGATGAAATTCGGGGCCAGATCATGGAAATCCAGGCCGTAGTAGAACATGAGTCCCCGGACGAATGGGTGGATAGGAAAGCCCAGTCCGCGGAGGAAGTGGGGAAGGAACACTACCCTCTCATGGGGCCTTGGGGTGGGGAGGAGCTGCCCCTCTTCGGGAAGCCGGTGCGCGATGTCGTTAGACAAGTATCCGGCCTTCCTCAGTTTTTCGATGTGTCCCTCCGTGACGGAGGAGACCATCCATTTGCCTCCCGCTCCGGACATGGCTGGAGAAGGTTGAGGTGGGGAGTGCAGATTTGGGTGCTGGAGCTCGAGTGCGCGAAAATGGATAGGGGAAGGAGGAAGAAGGCGTAGGTGAAAAGGTGGATCCTTATCCCCTTATATGGGTGGACGCAACTACGTGTCCCCACCAGCCTGGTAAAACTCGCTTATCTCCAAGCGCCATAATCAATGCCGCGGTTGGGTTACCCACGCCCGTATTGATGAGAATCCTGGAATAAGGGGACGCGATCTCTGCTTTAACAAGACGTGCCAAGGAAACCGCCTCGCATGACGCGCTGAGGTGGGATAGTAAAACGATTCGAATCAAGGCTTGGCCGTGGTGCGTCACACTACGGAATACGTCAGCAGATTAGATTTGTGTAAATATTATTCTCTCTATGGCAATATGTGGAAACTTATTTTGCAGAGCCGGACACTATCTTTGTGTTCAAAATCTTCTATGAAGTACTTGGAGGAGGAACCCGCCTTGCAATGCCGAAGACAAATTGCGCGCCGGACTCGTCGTCATTGAAGCCTGGTTCAGGGGCTACTGAGGGAGTCCTGGATTAGGGGGTGTCCGGATGGCCGGACTATACCTTCAACCGGACTCCTGGACTATGAAGATACAAGATTGAAGACTTCGTCCTGTGTCCGGAAGGGACTCTCCTTGGCGTGGAAGGCAAGCTTGGCGATACGGATATGCAGATCTCCTACCATTGTAACCGACTTTGTGTAACCCTAACCCTCACCAATGTCTATATAAACCGGAGGGTTTTAGTCCGTAGGACAACATACAGAACAACAATCATACCATAGGCTAGCTTCTAGGGTTTAGCCTCTCCGATCTCGTGGTAGATCTACTCTTGTACTACCCATATCATCAATATTAATCAAGCATGACGTAGGGTTTTACCTCCATCAAGAGGGCCCGAACCTGGGTAAAACTTCGTGTCCCTTGCCTCCTGTTACCATCCGGCCTAGACGCACAGTTCGGGACCCCTACCCGAGATCTGCCGGTTTTGACACTGACATTCATGTCTACGTAGTTCTCGAACCCGTAGGGTCCGCACGCTTAAAGTTCGATGATGGTTATATTATGAGTGTATGTGTTTTGATGTACCGAAGGAGTTCAGAGTCCCGTATGAGATTGGAGACATGACGAGGAGTCTCGAAATGGTCGAGACGTAAAGATCAATATATTGGATGACTATATTCGGACATCGGAAAGGTTCCGAGTGATTCGGATATTTTTGGGAGTACCGGGGAGTTACGGGAATTCGTATTGGGCCTTAATGGGCCATACGGGAAAGGAGAGAAAGGCCTCAAAGGGTGGCCGCACCCCTCCCCATGGGCTTGTCCGAATTGGACTAGGGAGGGGGGCGTCCCCTTCCTTCCTTCTCCTTTTCCCTTCCCTTTCCTTCCCTCCTACTCCTACTACTTGGAAGGGCTCCTAGTTCTAGTAGGAAAGGAGGAATCCTACTCCCGATGGGAGTAGGACTCCCCTAGGGCGCGCCATAGAGAGGGCCGGCCCTCCCCCTCCTCCACTCCCTTATATACAGGGGCAGGGGGCACCCCATAGACACAACAATTGATCGTTTGATCTTTTAGCCGTGTGCGGTGCCCCCCTCCACCATAGTCCACCTCGATATTACTGTTGCGGTGCTTAGGCGAAGCCCTGCGTCGGTAGAACATCAACATCATCACCACACCGTCGTGCTGACGAAACTCTCCCTCAACACTCGGCTGGATCGGAGTTCGAGGGACGTCATCGGGCTGAACATGTGCAGAACTCGGAGGTGATGTGCGTTTGGTACTTGATCGGCCGGATCATAAAGACATACGACTACATCATCCGTGTTGTGCTAACGCTTCCGCTTTCGGTCTACGAGGGTACGTGGACAACACTCTCCCCTCTCGTTGCTATTGCATCACCATGATCTTGCGTGTGCGTAGGAATTTTTTTGAAATTACCACGTTCCCCAACAGAAGATGGTCTCCATGATCGATTCTCCCTCCGCTAGAGTATCGGCTGAGGCCTCCAGATGGGATCTTGAAATAATAGAGTCTTGCGATTGCAATAAAATTGTTTCGGGTCTCGCTCTGGGGGTTTCTGGAATTTATAGCGCTGGAATTAAGTTAGACGGAGCCTCATAGGTCCCACAAGCTCAGGTGGTGCGTCCCCTAGAGGCGCGACCCTTGAGCTTGTGGCCCACCTATAGGTCTTCTGACCCTCCCCCTAAGGTTCTAGGATCTCTTCCGCTCCATAAAAACTTTTCATTGTGTTTGGTCTTCGTTTGGTATGGTTTTCTGTGAACCAAAGAAATAAACAAAAAAATAGGAACTGGCAATGGGCACTGAGTTTATAGGTTAGTTCCCTAAAATGATATAAAATGACATAAGCATACAAGATTGGTAATATAATAGCATTAAACAATAGAAAATTATAGATACATTGGAGACATATCAACTATCTGGTAGCGGTTTGCAGTCTAGAGTTATGCGTCTCTGGAGAACTAGAGGAGGTAGGAACAACCTTTCGTTGTCTCTCTAAATTTTCTAGAGAAGTAGAGAACTAGAAAGAACTAGAGGGGGTACCTGAACAAGAGAGAACTTTTGTGTTCCATAAGGGGCGCCCCACAAGTATAAATAGGTGGAGGGGGAGGGGTGGCTGACTTGGGGGGGGGGGCTCTCCTCCCTTTGCACGCTGACCAAGCAGGAGTATGTTGGGGAACATAGTAATTTCAAAAAAAATCCTATGCACACACAAGATCATGGTGATGCGTAGCAACGAGAGGGAAGAGTGTCGTCCACGTACCCTTGTAGACCGTAAGCGGAAGCATTATGACAACTTGTTTGATGTAGTCGTACGTCTTCACGATCGACCGATCCCTAGTACCGAACGTATGGCACCTCCGCGATGTGCACACGTTCAGCTCGGTGACATCCCGCGAACTCACGATCCAGTAGAGCTTTGAGGGAGAGTTTCGTCAGCACAACGGCGTGATGACGGTGATGATGATGCTACCGGAACAGGGCTTCGCCTAAGCACTGCTACGATATAACCGAGGTGGATTATGGTGGAGGGGGGCACCGCACACAGCTAAAAGATCAGCGGATCAACTTGTGTGTCCATGGGGTGCCCCCCTCCCCCGTATATAAAGGAGTGGAGGAGGGGGAGGGTTGGCCCTCTCTATGGCGCGCCCTGGGGAAGTCCTACTCCCTCCAGGAGTAGGATTCCCCCCTTTCCTAGTAGAAGTAGGAGCCCTTCCAAGTAGGAGTGGGAGAGGAAGGAAGGAGGAGAGAGGGAGGAAGGAAAGGGGGGCCGGCCCCCCTCCCAATTCGGACTGGGCTTGGGGGCGCGCATCCCTTCTTTCCCTTCCCTCTCCTCTATTCCACTAAGGCCCAATAAGGCCCATATATTACCCAGGGGGTTCCGGTAACCTACCAGTACTTTGGAAAAATGTCCGAACCACTCGAAACAATTCCGATGTCCAAATATAGGCTTCCAATATATCAATCTTTACGTCTCGACCATTTCGAGACTCCTCGTCATGTTCGTGATCAAATCCGGGACTCCGAACTACCTTCGGTACATCAAAACACATAAACTCGTAATACCGATCATCACCGAACGTTAAGTGTGCGGACCCTACGGGTTCGAGAACTATGTAGACATGACCGAGACTTATCTCTGGTCAATAACTAATAGCGGAACCTGGATGCTCATATTGGTTCCTACATATTCTATGAAGATCTTTATCGGTCAAACCGCATAATGGTATACGTTGTTCCCTTTGTCATCGGTATGTTACTTGCCCAAGATTCGATCGTTAGTATCTCAATACCTAGTTCAATCTTGTCACCGGCAAGTCTCTTTACTCGTTACGTAATGCTACATCCCGTAACTAACTCATTAGTTACATTGCTTGCAAGGCTATAGTGATGTGCATTACCGAGAGGGCCCAGAGATACCTCTCCGACAATCGGAGTGACAAATCCAAATCTTGATCCATGCCAACTCAACAGACACCATTGGAGACACCTGTAGAGCACCTTTATAATCACCCAGTTACGTTGTGACGTTTGGTAGCACACAAAGTGTTCCTCCGGTATTCAGGAGTTGCATGATCTCATAGTCATAGGAACATGTATAGTTATGGAGAAAGCAATAGCAACAAACTAAATGATCATCGTGCTAAGCTAATGGATGGGTCAAGTCAATCACATCATTCTCTAATGATGTGATCCCGTTAATCAAATGACAACTCATGTCTATGGTTAGGAAACATAACCATCATTGATTCAACGAGCTAGTCAAGTAGAGGCAAACTAGTGACACTTTGTTTGTCTATGTATTCACGTGTGTACTAAGCTTCCGGTTGTCGGTGTCAAAACTGGCGGATCTCTGGTAGGGGGTTCCGAACTGTGCGTCTAAGGCGGATGGTAACAGGAGGCGGGGGACACGATGTTTACCCAGGTTCGGGCCCTCTTGATGGAGGTAATACCCTACTTCCTGCTTGATTGATCTTGATGATATGAGTATTACAAGAGTTGATCTACCACGAGATCATAGAGGCTAAACCCTAGAAGCTAGCCTATGGTATGACTTTTTCTATATCTATTGACTAGCCTGGCCCTGGTTTATATAATGCACCAGAGGCCTAGGATAACAAGAGTCCTAGCCGAATACGCTGGTGGGGGAGGAGTCCTTATCTTGACCACCAAGTCTTGTGGAATCTTCCTTGTATGCGGCAGCTGTCCGAAGTGGCCCATGAGTATACGGCCATGGGGGTCCTCGGCCCAATCTAACTGACTGGGAGACGGTGTGGTGAGTACCCCCTAGTCCAGGACACCGTCAGTAGCCCCCTGAACCGGTCTTCAAGTTGGGGACGCTCCTCAATTCTTCTGAACTATTCTTCATCTTTGGTCGTCGGTCTTGAAAACTGGTTCAACAAATCTTCTTCGATCTTGAGGATCACCAACGTGCATCTGAAGAGGTTATATGTCGGGTATCCGAGGAGCCCCTTTAAGTTTTCGGCCTTTATCAATGCCTTGTTTATTTTTATGCCACACATCGGGTTTGAAGTTGTTCCCGGGCGGCAGCGCCCTCTTGCATCCGAGCTCCAATGCCGGACTGCATTCGAGGTATCTTTTTCAGACGAGTACCAACGCCGGACCGCTTCCAAGCTCCAACGCCGGAATGTATCCGAGCTCCAACGCCGGACTATGTCCAAGCTCCAACACTGGACTGTATCCGAGCTCCAACGCCAGACTATATCCGAGGTGTCATAAATCACCCTGGTTCAAATGCCAGAAATGCCAGAAATGCCCTCTATGGAGCCATCCACTAACGCCTGAGCTTTATGCCGGACTGCTTCCGAGGTGGTGCACCACCCCGACTGTGGCCCGATTTTTTGTCAATATTTTTTATTGGTGCAATTTATTCTCTGCCGAGATATATAGCGAGTAGCCCTCAAGGTGTGTATCGGTCTAAAACCCGAGATGCACTTAAAGGATGACATAAAACCGCTGATCCCAGTAGCCGCTGAGACTCAGGTTGATTTGCAAAATCGGTCTGAGGACCATCTCCTAGCTCGGCAGAATACTTTGGGACACAAAAAGCAGTGTGCAGAGTCCTCGAGACTCAGGTTGGGTGCGGCCGACCAACCTGAGGATCATAATCTCCTCGAAAACTATGTTGCACTTAAATTTTCTGCACTGGATTGCCAATGCAGTAGCCCCTGAGACACTGGTCGAGTGGCAACACCAGATCAGGGTATCGATAGGCCCCTTTAATATTAGTAAATTATAAGCCCGAAGCCCAGTAGCCCCCGAGCCTTAATGCGGGCACGGGTGGCCGAATTAAGGATCGATATCCAGAGTAAAATCACAAATTATGTGTAATGATTCTATGTATCCAAGTACTTTACATCATTAATGCTCGGATCCGCATTGTACAAAACTTTGTTGACCAACCATCGGCTTCCACCTCCTCGGCCAGTAGCAGAGGAGTGTTTGTCCTACTTTATAAAGACTTTATGAGAGCAAAGATTTACGACAAACAAGGCAATCTGGCCATACGGTTTTATAAACAAAGGTACGCAGAGACATATGTTATATTACTTGTTTAACATAAGAAATGTCTTCCAAAGAAAATAGTCCCTCTAATGGTTCTTTCTTTGGGTTGTCATGCTAAACATGATCATGAAACCTCAGCTCTAATGTAAGAGCAAAATATTGAGGATTTTGTTTGGGAGGCTAGTTAATAGCCCCCGGTAGTGTTCGGCGACAGTCGAGGTCAAGCCGTAAACACTTCGGCCAATAGTATGAATGGCCCGTCATTTAACACAGTCATCGGATCGCTGACCAGTTTACGCTTATTGTGACAGTCAGTTTTCAGCTTTCTCCACTGAGGTGATTAACCATGTGAGCTGGAAGCACAATCGCAGTGGTTCTCCCTTTGCACACCCAGCCGAACAAAGCGGAATGTAGGAGGCAAGCGCAGGAGCCGGGCAACCCAACTATTGACTGAAGACACAATTCGAAACCGATGCATATTTAGCAATATCTGAGAATGTTTTTACCGAATCTCTAAAGGTGTCCGGCGTTGCACTACGAGACTTGTGCTTAAAACACACAAATAGTTTAAAAGTGCCATAAGCTTGGAAAATCAAAAAACGTCAGTAAAAACTTGATGTCCGAACAAGATCAAGTGTTCGGTGCCAATCCGAAAATTGGTCTTACTTTTGTGCTTCTGTCGTACATTAATATGACACATCCGATCTCAAGACTTCAAGCGGGTCAGCCTACGGCTGCAGCCTCCTGTCCCAAAGGCGGAGTGCTGCTCATTAGACCAGTTTAGCAAACTAAACTCGAGCGGTCACTAGAGAGAAAATGGGTTATCTGGCTATTGACCACACACTCGCGTCGAAAAAGGAGTGATAGAAAAAGATTTTGCGACGACTAGGAAGATAACACATTTATTATAAAACAACTCCTATAGATTAAAAGAGCCCCCAAGTGACTTGGGTAAAAGAATTTTATGTATAATGACTGTATGTACCGAAGTACTCATATCATATATGTGTTCACCTGAACTTTAAACGCGTCTTAATCGACCGTCGGCTTCTCCCTCTTCGGCCAAGGGCCGAAAAGTGTTATGTACTCCACCTGTCGAGAATATCGACGATGTTTCCGATAACTAGGCAATCAGGCCATAAGGATGTAACAGACAAAGCGCGCTCAGGGAACTTATGCTATATTACTGACGAAGTGTAAGAAGCATCTTCGAAGAAAATAGTACCCCCACCGATACCTTTCTTCGGTTGCTCATTGTTACTATGAGACTTGTGCAATAGATTTTTTGTACTCATGAGTTACATTGTGTGCCGACCATGATTGAAAACAATAAGAGCGCTAGCTTTCGGCTTCACCTAGTCTGAGGTACTAACTCAGATGACCCGGTAATAACAATCGCAGAGGTGCTCCCTTTACTCCCTTGCCGAACAATCAGGAACGTAGGGGTAAGCACAAGAGCCAGGCAACCCAGCTTGCGAATCACTTAGGTCAATATGGTGCATATTGTGGCGTAATACACGAACAAGGAACGAAGCCGTACAAGTATAATCAGATGCAAGAGGAAAAGCTCCATCAAGGGAGCCCCCAAATAAACGGGGTATTTGAATATGCGCATCACAAACAAAGTTTTGACAAGGAACTTTGTCACAAACAACTTTGTGCCGAAAAGTATAATGCTTGGTCGAACCGAATAAAATTTAAAACTGAGAGTTTTTGAGCATGAAAGCAACTTAGCTGGTTAATGTGCTCGGTGTTGATGACGCGATTCAGGCTTGTGGCTGGACGAAGACGCCCATTGATCCGTGATAGATCCGACAAGGTTTGCAGTCCTCGGCATGGCCTAGGTCCCAGCCCCGAGGCCCGAGGTGTCCGAGCAAGGATTTCGGCACTCCGGAGTAGTGACCACCTAACGCAGGAAAAATCGATTACCTGCACACATAAAACAGTGCGGTCCAGGAAATAATAATATATATATATATATATATATATATAATCCTTGCATAATTTCTTGATAAAAAAAATAATCTATTTAAAGAAATGTGGCCTCGCGCCGAAGCCAATGTCAATGCAGGGCGTCAGCCTGATGTAGTGAAGGCGTGACAATGCCTGAATTTGCAGGGCGGTCCGAGCTCTGGATGCGGCGTTCGCCGAACTATGTACGGAAACTGACCGAACCACCACGCGACCGTTTTTAATGTGGCCATCATTTGATAGACCTGTGTACAGATGATGGAACAAGCAAATGACGGCCACATTAATAGCACCTGGTTTATTTGTAGTAGCATTTCGAAGAAAAGCGACTCCCAAAATCGGGAATTGATCCGCACACCCATTGCCTGATGGGCGATAAAGCGATGGCCTAGTGATGCTGGCAAAGGTTGGCTTGCTGAGGCGAAGCCCTCGGTCCAGCTAACGTGACGAAGCTGGTCGGCTGGTGACGCCAAAGTCATCGGAGTATGTTGATGAAGAAATAGCCAAGTCCCTGGTCTAGCTGAGGTGACGGAGCAGGCCGGTGAGGAGTAGTTGTAGCTTCCATGTCAGCCGAGGTGTTGAAGTAGTTCGGCGTGATGGGCATTGGCTTGAAGAAGCAACAGTGCGGCCATGCCGACCCAGGTCGTAACTTGTGACGCGGCCAATGCTTGTTTGATGAAGTGACCATCCTATGATGCCGGTGTGGCTGCTCCGTGTAATCCATGGGGTGGCGATGTTGGTGATGATTTATCCTTGGCGATTCCGAACTCTTATTCGGCTTGCCGAGGTGAGGATCCGAAGAAGTTGAGCTCGTCTTAAAAAGCGACATCTAGCGTAGGTCGATAGTCGTGGAGCTATATTGCCGGACTGGTTTGACACCAGCGTGATGGCGAAGCTTACCTCAGAGGAGGATTAAAATTTTATGGGCGCGTGTTAAAACCAACGCACAATACGTTTGAATAAAATTCCTTTTAAAAAGGTTGTCAAATATCAAGTTCATAAAGAAACATGAATTCGGGTTGGATCCGTGTTCGCGTAGGAAACTGATCTGAAAAGTGATGCACTAATCAGAAGGTTCCCGGAATTTGGACGGTCGGATGGAGCTGAAATTTTGAGGGGTGGTAGATATGAGAATTCCGCAACGATGAACGGTTGGATCTTCTATAAGATATTTTGAAATGTATATCTTGTGTTTCTCAAATAGGATATGTGCTTGCCCAAGTGGCCGGTCATGTTTGCAGGTTACACCTCCGAGTGGCCTATGTTTTGCCGGAGTGTTGATTCATTTCCGTTCCAGCAAATTTCAAGCGCTCGATATGTCCTATTTTAGCAAAGGTCATGCCAGATTTTTTCATGAATTTTGGCATGACATGTGCCAGAAGATGTAGGAAATATCGAGTGCCCCAGATTTGTGTGTTGAGTATCCTGGTAGTTGTCTTCGATCGATTTTCAGTTAATGTTTTAACTATGAACATAGGAAATGTCTGATGATGAAAAGGATTTCGGTATTTGCAAATACTGCAAAGACGAGCGCGGCCTGTGCGACGGAATCTTCCTAGATGATGATAGGCGCTTCAACATCAAGCTGGACGAGTACTTCGAAGTGGATACAGTAAGTCACAACGACAAGTCTTTTTTCATAATTAAGCATGACATTTGCTTCATTTGCTTCAACTTATAATTTAAGCATGACATTAAGCATGACAAGTCTTTTTTACTATTCTACTAGCGTATCCCCTGCCATGCAAGTGTTTTTCTATTGGATAAGATAGGTTTCAGTCGTACTATGGAGGAAAAGAAAGTTTACTTGAAGACCGAGCATGGTTATATTTTCCATGCAAAATTATACAATTCAGACGACTACACCTATTTTGGATGCAAAACATGGCGAGCACTATGCAAGACTTATGCATTTGAGCCTGATATGGTTATCACTTTTGATATTCGTTCGGAAGATGATATTGTAGGTAATACCGACATCTCGGTCGATGTGCAGACGCCTCTAGTTATACCATTATGTAAGTTTCTCAACCATATTTATGTCTCTGATATTGTTTATTCAAAAATAGTTAACAACTAATTTGTATTGTCAGCTTATTTCGTTGCAAGCAAACATGTCCAGCGCTTGGTAGACAGGACCTACTACTGTCCCGAGGCTGAACTAAACTGCGAGGAGCTAAGTCATTATGTTTCATGCCTTGAGGATCTTGATACTGTCAAGACAAATTTTCTTCCTGCATTTAGAAATGTTAGTACTGAAAACATGCAACCAATAGTGTTCGTAATGAACTACGGTCACATCTATTTAGGAAGGATGGTAAGATTTTTACTATTTGTCCTCAGTGCATCTTTTCCATACATTATTTTTGAAGCTAAACTTCATTGCTAAGTATGTTACCATACGATGTTCTTCAACAGGGACTCCCGATGAATGTTGTGCCTTATGGAATCGAGACTAAAGGTACCATGAGTATTATTAGCTTATGGCCAAGATACCCTACAGATTACTTTAGTGCATTCAAGATTAGCGACAGATGCTTAATAGTGCAAGACTGGACCAAATGTGTCATGGAGAATCGCAGAGAAGTACTAGGGGGCAGCAAACAGATGCGCTACCCACGATTAGGAGACAGGTTCATCTGCATGCTCCAACTTGATCAAGGAGGAGAGCTACACATGTTTTATGTTATTTTACCTAAGATAGAGCAGCAGGAGTGATTAGCTAGCTAGAAATGAGTTTGAGGATGATGATGTGCTACACTATTACTATGATGATAAAATAGCTAGTGTTGGTGGTAATGACTATGATGATTATTATTAGCTAGTGTTAGTGGTGATTAAATAAATAATGTTGGTGGTAATGACTATGATGATGATTAAATAGCTTGTGCTGGCACATTAGATTCAAGTGGAGGCAACATGTGGAGCACATCGAAAGTACTACTAGTCCAAACTGATCAAGTTTGGATTAGTAGTATACTTTTGACATGCACCACATATTGCCTCCACTTGAACCTAATCCACCTTCATTTGACACACTGTTATGGACATAATGATGTAAACCTCATAACTGGTATTGTACCAATATTTGTACGATGGCGCATAAATACACTAAAAATAAAAAAAATAAAAAAAGAATACTAGTAGCGATGGAGAGAAAACACGCTGCCAGTAGTTACATTAGCAGTAGCGTGGGAGTGAACAAACGCTGCAGCTATTTTTCCTAGCAGTAGCGCGTGCAGGCACGCGTTACTGCTAAGCAATAGCTATAGCGCCTTATTAGTAGCGCGCCTACCCACGCTACTAGTGAGCACAAAACTAACGCTACTGCTAGGGTTTTCCCTAGTAGTGAGTGGCTCTCATAATAGATTCATATGGTAATTTAATTTCCTTTCTAGGGAAGTGTTCCATGTCTTTCCTTAAAGGAAATTGGAATCTAATATTCCCTTCCTTCATATCAATAATTGCACCAATCGTTCTAAGGAAAGGTCTACCAAGAATAATAGGGCATAAAGGATTGCAATCTATATCAAGAACAATGAAATCTGCAGGCACATAATTCCTATTTGAAACAATAAGAACATCATTAAAATTTTCCCATAGGTTTCTTAATAGTGGAATCCGCAAGATGCAAGTTTAAAGAACAATCATCAAATTCACAGAAACCTAGCAAATCACACAAAGTTTTTGGGCGTGGAAACACTAGCACCCAAATCACACAAAGCATAGCATTTGTGATCTTTAATTTTTATTTTAATTGTAGGTTCCCACTCATCATAAAGTTTTCTAGAGATATGTTGGGAATATAACTTTCAGGTATGACCCGCCCAGGAGGGGTCGGGTCAACCCTAATTGCAGATTGTTAAGTGAAGCCTAGTAATATTCAAGGTGATAGTTTATTAAGAATTGTAGAAGGCCTAAGCCCAGAGACGGCTTAAGGCCCAATATTGTAAACCACCATATGTAAAGAAAGGCATATAGAAGAAGTCACCGAGCCGGACACGTTTTATGAGCCGGCCGGGACTCTATAGGCCGCTAGGCGTCAACCCGTGTATATAAGGGGACGACCCGGCGGCGGCTTAGAAGAAGAAAAAAAGAGATCGATAGCCAAGCAAGCGGATTCGCTCCTTGGTCATCTAAACCTAGGAATACAACGTCAACTGGACTAGGCTTTACCTTCATTGTAAGGGGCCGAACTAGTATAAACCTCTTGTGTCCTTTCTCTCGATTAACCCCTTTAAGCTTGCTAGTTGCGATGGCCCTATGACTAAGTCTTTTCACTAGGACATCTGCCGTGACAATTCCACGACAGTTGGCGCCCACCGTGGGCCAGCGCACGATGGATTTGAGTTCTTGAAGGGCAACTTCGAAGGGCTCAAGGGATACGCTGTTGGCCGGATGACCAAGAGTCATCGCGGCAAGCTCGACATCGACGATGAAGGCTGGGGCCCCGACGCCGGCTCAATTGAGTACGGGTACCGGGTCCCCTTCGGCGGAATCCATGTCTTCATCGGCCGGATCGGTGAGTCAGGCCCTAAGCCGGACATCTGCACCAAGCTCATTGAGATGGCTCAGCTCGCGAGACCCGCCCGAGCTCAACCCTCCATGCGGCGGGCCTTCGTGGGTTGCATCCATGGAGGGGAATTTTCTAAAGGATCGATAGACGGTGGTGAGACGGTCGTCTGCTCTGAGCCGCCGCCGAATTTCTTCATCCATGAGATAGATTCTTTGTATTAGCTACAAGATGGCATGCTTGGGAGTTGTTCCCATGGTAGTAGTATTCCGGACCCCTCCGAGCCGCCGAATCGAGCCAGAGTCTTCATGGCTGGCACTCATCCCGGGCAGAATTCTACGGCTGCGGCAGCAATAACCACTGGGTTAGCAGCAGCCGGGTCAGGAGACCCCGCACTCCCCCGGCTCAGGTACTAATCGACCTCATGGATAAGATGACGGCTCTGTTGAGTACTGTGGTTGAGCCGGCGGATAAGGCTCAACATGATGCGGAGGTGCCACGACTACGTGAAGAGGTGGCACAAGCCAAGGAAAATTTAGCAGTAGAAGATGTCAAGATGGCTGCGGAGCGGGCGACGTTGGATGCTCGTGTTCGGCAGCTTCAAGCGGAGACTTTCCGGCTCTCGGTGGATTTGGACACGTCAAATGAGGTCATGAGGAGAAGACACCAGAAAACTCAGTCACGACTGCCTCTAACTTACGATCCTAGGAACCTTTTCCACACACCCGGGGCCGGTCCCAGCAACCCGCCGCAGGCAAACCGGATCATAACACCCGGGACGGGGGCGCCGGTTCAGCCGAGGGCCATGGAACCACCCCGTGTGAATACTACTCTGCCTCATTACACACCAGTACCACCGGGTCAGTTCTCTAACCCTTTGGAGAATTTAATTGCTGCGTCAGCTCGTCTGGCGGCTTTCCCAATGAAAGGCAACTCTCCAACGGCGATCGAAACATGAAGGGTCAGTGAACTTTTTCAAACAGCCATGTCACAGCAGGATGCGTACTCTTATAGTCGAGACAGAATCCAGTCAACCCCTCGCCCAAGCCGGAGCCCGAGCTATAGCAGGCATATGGACTCAGCGGCTATGTCAAGTAAAGCCCAACGCCGTAACCAACCGCGCAGGCATGACCCGGCGCAGGATGGAGCCTTTAACTTGGTGGATCAGGAGAGGATTTGTCAGGAGGCTGAGCGGGCGGTTCAATTGGCAGCTGAGCAGGCAGCTCATCAAGCTTTTCTAGTTTATACAGCAACCTCTGTTGAGGCAGGAGTGGCCACAAGGACAGGAGGTGTCCCTTGCCTAGTGCCGGCTCTACGTAATGAGCGCCCGCCAAAAGATTTTAAGGGGCCTCGTAAAGTTCCTAATTACACGGCCGACTTGTAGCCTGGGGCATGGATTGAAAGTTATGAGATGGCAATGGAGCTGTTCGAGGTCAGCGATGGAGCAACGGCTACATATTTCACTATGATGTTGGATGGAACAACTCGGACTTGGTTGAAAGGGTTGCCACTTGACTCCATCGGCTCATGGGAAGAGTTAAAAGCCCGGTTCAATCAGAACTTCAAGGACACATGTAAGCAACATATGTCAATCGTGGAGTTGACTAACTATAAGCAAGAGGAAGGTGAGTCCACGACCCATTGGGTGCGCCGGGTCAAGGAGATAATACATTCATCTGATAAGATGGATGCCCATTCTGTGGTCTTAATGTTGTAGAAAGACTGCCGTTTTGAACCTCTGAAGCAAAAGATGGGGCGGCTCAAGCGTGATTGTCATGACATGGGACAGTTGATGGCGGCTCTGGTCAAATATGCTGATTCAGATAGTACCAAGGATCCTGCGTCTGATGAAGAGAAAGCAGGGAAGTGAAAAAAGAACGGCAATGGCAAGGGTCACCAGCATAACCCGGCGAATCAAGGAGGTAATAAATGTAAGGCTGACGAGTTTGTGGCTAATGCCAGTACACAGGGCAACAACCAACGTCGCAAGGGGAGGCCACCTCCTCAGTCAGGCGGGTCAGGTCCCACCCTTTTCCGAGACACGGCACCTGGGAGAAGCCAGCTACCCATCTATGCAAGGACTGTACGATCATGAAGGCGTTTAAAATTCAAAAATGTTCGATGGTAACCACAGACCTGGCGGCGGTTCAGGCGGTGGCGGCTTTCATGGCCCGGGCGACGGCTCAGGCGGTTTTCACGGCCAGGGCCATCCGGGTAACTAAGGTGGTTATAATCAGCAATCCGGCCAAAGTAATCAGCAGCAATAGCAGAAGCAGTCCGGGTATCAGAGTAACCCAAAACAGCTGAACAGTGGGCAGTACCACGTATTTACCACTACTTTGTGCAACAGAGACCAGAAACTTCATAAGAGGGTTGTAAACGCTGTTGAGCCGGTGGTTCCACATTATTTGAGATGGTCAAAACAACCTATTGTGTGGAGTAGGGAGGATCACCCTCCTCGGGTTGATAATCCGGGTCACTTGGCTTTGGTGTTGGCGCCTCAGGTTGGTGGATATAAGTTTACTAAGGTGCTCATGGACGAAGGCAGTAGCATCAACATCCTCTATTATGAGACGTTTCGTCGCATGGTGTTGACTAACAAGAGTCTTAAACAATCCAACACCGTTTTCCATTGTGTTTTACCTGGTAACTCGGCATACCCAGTTGGTAAGATTGAGCTGGAAGAAGCCTTTGGGGATGAATACGATTCTAGGGCTAAGAAGTTAACTTTTGAAGTGGTTAAGATCAAAAGCCCATATCATGCCCTGTTTGGACGACCGGCTTATGCCAAGTTCATGGCTCGGCCGTGTTATGTTATCTGCAGGTCAAGATGTCGGGTCATAAAGGCATCATCACAGTACATGGAAGCTGGAAAATAGCCCTGGAATGTGAAGAAGGTGATGCTCCTTATGCTAAGTCTGTTTGTGCAACATAGGAATTAAATTTTTATAAAGATAATGTTGACCCGGCAAACATGACGTCTTTGAAGAAGCCAACTACGGAGCATGAACCGGTGTTGAAATTCAAATCAGTTGATGACAGCAAGATGGTCGATTTTGTGCCTGGCGACTCATCCAAACAGTTCATTATTAGTGCTAACTTGGATCCAAAATAAGAAAGCGCACTCATCGAGTTCATCCGTGAGAACCGGGACATCTTTGCATGGAAGCCTTCTGACATTCCGGGTGTCCCGAGAGAACTTGCTGAGCACACTCTCAATATTGATCCGAAATTTAAGCCAGCCAGGCAGTTTCTTCGACGGTTTAACGAGGAAAGGCGCAAGGCGATTGGAGAAGAGGTGGCCTGGCTCTTGGCGGCCGGGTTCATTGTTGAAGTTTTTCACCCAGAGTGGTTGGCTAAACCAGTGCTTGTACTAAAAAAGAATGGCACCTGGCGTATGTTGTGGATTACACTGATTTAAACAAGGCTTGTCTGGCTGACCCTTTTTCTCTCCCTCGTATTGACCAGATCATTGATGCTACGGCGGGTTGCGAGCGTTTGAGTTTTTTGGATGCCTATTCGGGTTATCATCAGATCAGGATGGCAGTTAAGGACCAGGAGAAGAAAGCTTTCATCACTCCGTTTAGATCCTTCTGCTATGTGTCTATGCCTTTTGGGCTTAAGAGTGCCCAGGCGACTTATCAACAATGTGTGCAGAATTGGCTTCACAATCAGATTGGGCGTAATGTTCATGCTTATGTGGATGACATAGTGGTGAAATCCAGAGAGAAGGAAACCTTGGTAACTGATCTGAATGAGGCCTTTGATAACCTCCGGGTCTACAAGATGATGCTTAACCCGGGCAACTGTGTTTTTGGAGTCCCAGCTGGCAAAGTATTGGGTTTTTTGGTGTCTAACAGAGGTATTGAGGCTAACCCGGAGAAAATTAAGGCAATTACATCTCTAGCTAAACCGGCATGCATCAATGACGTTCAGCGGTTGGCGGGTCGCGTCACAGCCTTAAGCCGGTTCATAAGCCGGTTAGGGGAGAAGGCGATGCCTTTGTATCAAATGATGAAGAAGGCGGATGACTTTGTCCGGAGTGACATTGCTAACTCTACTTTTGAGGATCTGAAGAAACAGCTCGCTGAGCCGCCGATTATTGTTGCTCCGGTTGAGAAAGAGTCGTTGTTGTTGTATGTGGCTGCTAACTCACGTGGTGTCAGTGTGGCCATTGTTGTGGAGCACAAGGATGCTGGCAAGGAACATCTGGTCCAACGGCCGATTTACTACGTCAGTGAGGTGCTCATTGAATCTAAACAAAGATATCCACATTGGCAGAAACTTGTTTATGGGATGTTCATGGCAAGCCGGAAGCTCAAGCATTACTTTCAGGGTCACCCAATCATTGTGGTTAGCTCTGCTCCTCTAGGAGACATTATTCAAAATAGAGAAGCCAGAGGACGAGTCGCCAAGTGGGCTATTGAACTTGGGTCTCATTGTTTGAAGTATGTGCCACGTACTGCGATCAAATCTCAAGCGCTGGTTGACTTCATTAATGACTGGACAGAGTTGCAGATGGCAGAGGATAAACCAGACAACACGTATTGGACGATTCACTTTCATGGGTCCAGATCAAATCTCAAGGCTCGGGGGCTGGAGTTGTTCTAACTTCTCCTCGAGGTGACAAATTTCGTTATGTGTTACGATTGATGTTTCGTTGCACTAACAATGCAGCTGAGTACGAGGCCTTGCTTCATGGTCTCCGAACGGCTAAGGAAATGAGCTTAAGCCAGGTACAATGCCTAGGTGACTCAGATCTGGTGGCTCAACAAGTGTCAGGCAAGTGGGATTCTAAGGATCCTCTCATCGCCATGAGGTCGACGCTGTTGCGGGGCATTTTAAGGGTTAACAAGTGGAACACATTGGCCGCAGAAAGAATGAAGCGGCCGATGCCTTAAGCCGGTTGGGATCTCAGCATAAGCCGGTGCCACCTAACACCTCTTTAGATGTTTTACATAACCCGTCTGTTAAGTTGCCTACAGAGGAAGATTTGGCCATTCCTGACCCGGAGGCATAGTTGGTGGCGGCTCTTCATGTCATTCCAGATTGGACAGTACCATTCTTGGCTTACATGACACGGGGCGTGTTTCCAGAGGACGAGACCCTGGCCCGACAGATAACCCAGCGGTCCAAGTCAATGACAATTTCTGACGGTGAGTTGTATCATCGCAGCGTCACTGGGGCGTTTCAACGATGTGTCTCTTCTGAGGAAGGTCAAGAGATTCTTCGTGATATCCATGAGGGAGATTGTGGACATCATGCCGGCTCAAAATCTCTAGTGGCCAAAGCTTTTCGTCATGGCTTTTACTGGTTAACAGCTCATGCTGATGCAGAGGATCTGGTCAGTAGGTGCGATGGATGTCAAAAGTTCACACTACGAGCATACATATCGGCTCAAGAACTGCGTATGATTCCAATCACTTGGCCGTTTGCAGTTTGGGGGTTTGATATGGTTGGACCTTTCAAAAGATCCAAAGATAAAAAGACACATCTTTTGGTGGCAGTTGACAAATTCACAAAATGGGTTGAGGCAGAGCCAATGAGCAAGTGTGATGCAACCACGTTGGTTCAATTCATGAAAAAGGTAAATTTTCGCTTTGGTTTTCCACACGGCATTATAACTGACAATGGCACTAATTTGTCCCAAGGTGCTATGGAGGAGTTTTGTCAATGTGAGCATATCCGTCTTGATGTTTCTTCAGTAGCTCACCCCCAATCTAATGGTCAAGCTGAGAGAGAAAATCAGGAAAGTTTAAAAGGTCTGAAGCGCCGGCTTATGGTTCCTTTACAATGAACACCAGGTTGTTGGGTAGAGGATTTACCTTCAGTGCTATGGAGTATCAACACCACTCCTAATAGGTCTACAGGTTATACACCTTTCTTCATGGTTTATGGAGCAGAAGCAATCCTGCCTAGTGACATCCTTCATGACTCGCCCCGCGTGGAGGCTTACATTGAAGCTAATAATGAACAAGCCCGACAGGATGCTCTTGACTTGTTAGATGAGGAATGACATTTGGCAGCAGCCTGATCAGCAATTTACCAACAAGACATGCGCCGTTATCACAGCCTTCGGGTTAAAACTAGAACCTTTCAAGAAGGCGACTTGGTGCTCCGGCTCATCCAGGATCAGTCCGACGCACACAAGCTATCCCCACCTTGGGAAGGGCCCTTTGTGGTCAGTAAGAACTTAAACAACGGGTCATATTACCTTATTGATGTTCGAGAGCACAAAGACTCACGTAAGTCGGAGGAAGAGACCCGCCGGCCGTGGAATATTGCCCAGCTTCGGCCATACTACACCTGAGCCACCGGCTCTCGTTATGTACATACTTTGACGTTGTATATATTATGATAAGTAATAAAGCAGGACCTCTGTCCTTTTCCTCTTCAATGATCATATATCTTTATTATTTTCATCATTTAAATGACTATTAAGGGGCTGATCGTATCCGAATCTAGCTTAACCCTTTTGGTCCGGCTCAGGATCATATTCAAATCTAGCCATAAACTTGATGGTCACTAGGGGGCTTCCTGTTCAAACATAGGTCGTATTCGAACCAAAGAGAACATAGCTGTCGTAACCCTCTTTATTGGCTCAAAGCCAAACTCACTAGGGGGCTTCTTGATCGTATCTGAATCATAGCTTAACCCCTTTTGGGTCTGACTTGGATCATATTTGAATCAGGGTCGTTAAAAACCTCTCAAGGTCATTTGGGGGCTTCCTGTTCAAACATAGGTCGTATTCGAACCAAAGAGAGCATAGTTGTCGGTACCCTCTTGATCGGCGCAATGCCAAAGCCACTAGGGGCTATATGATCGTATTCGAATCTTAGCTTAACTCCTTTGGTC
The DNA here is from genome assembly GCF_002162155.2 of Triticum dicoccoides. NCBI lineage: Eukaryota > Viridiplantae > Streptophyta > Magnoliopsida > Poales > Poaceae > Triticum > Triticum dicoccoides. The sequence goes on along the minus strand of NC_041392.1, from coordinate 685,086,385 downwards.
CGGTTTACTGATCGTATTCGAATCAGAAGCCTCCAGTTTTTTAAATGTTTTGATTTACATTGTCTGAAGCCTAGTGTTTTGTCTTACTGTTTTTTATCATCTCAAATTTAACTATCAGTATGGTTTCAAATTAAACCGGCTCGGTTATTTGACAATGAGTTGCCAAGGCATAATAGTCGTTAGACATATGGAAGTATTGACTTTACAAAATATTGGGTTATCAACCTCTTCATCCGGGTCATGCAAACCGGCAGTCCAGATTCAAAGAACACATGTATGACAGTGTCATTCATGAATAGGTTTCTCTATGTTTTTTCGTTAAACAAAGGTTTTTTAGCCTTGTTTATCTTACATCTGGTTCTGTCTTTTGCACTATGACAATTTCATAAGTCATACACCGGGTGTTTTGACCCGTCCAGTGCTAAACCGCCAGGCCAGCTCTTTCATTTTTTATAGGAACAGAGTTAAAACATTGCAGATGTAATCACGGATGTGCTGC
>NC_041392.1:685050445-685085753 GCF_002162155.2 Triticum dicoccoides | reverse complement strand
ATATATATATATATATATATATATATATATATATATATATATATATATATATATATTGACATCATTCGCAAAGAGTCATATGAAACATTTTATGCGCGATGGCATAGGAAAAACATGCAGTTTTCAAACTAATCTATTACAAGGCTTTGAGAGCCCACAAGATGGTTATGAGTCTCCCCTTGCGGGTTCACCTCCCTCTACTGGTTGGAAGCTGGGATTGGACCAGTCAAAGCCGTTCAGAGCAATGAACTCCGCTTCATCGTCAATCAGGCCGACTGGGTCGACTTCTGGGGCAAAAGTGTGTTGGCGAACCAGCGGGATAAGATCTGTCACCTTATAAGAGGGAGTCACCATCTTCTTATTATCCATATCAAAACCCGGCTGATATTTGTCGATGTTGGTCTCCTCTTCAAGAATGGTAGCTTGAGGACGAACTCCCCTCACACAGGCAATAAAGTCATCTTGCTCAAATGGAGTCCCGTCTTCCTCCACGGTAGGATACCTGAGGGAGTCCTGGATTAGGGGGTGTCCGGATGGCCGGACTATACCTTCAGCCGGACTCCTGGACTATGAAGATACAAGATTGAAGACTCCGTCCCGTGTCCGGAAGGGAGTTTCCTTGGCGTGGAAGGCAAGCTTGGCGATACGGATATATAGATCTCCTACCATTGTAACCGACTTTGTGTAACCCTAACCCTCTCCGGTGTCTACACAAACCAGAGGGTTTTAGTCCGTAGGACGACATACACAACAACAATCATACCATAGGCTAGCTTCTAGGGTTTAGCCTCTTCGATCTCATGGTAGATCTACTCTTGTACTACCCATATCAGCAATATTAATCTAGCAGGACGTAGGGTTTTACCTCCATCAAGAGGGCCCGAACCTGGGTAAAACTTCGTGTCCCTTGCCTCCTGTTACAATCCAGCCTAGACGCACAGTTCGGGACCCCCTACCCGAGATCTGCCGGTTTTGACACCGACATTGGTGCTTTCATTGAGAGTTCCTCTGTGTCGTCGCCATCAGGAAGGAGGCCTCGCCCGGTCTTTAAAGATGGCACCGTTGCTAAGGGAGCTTTGGCTGTCGGCCAAACCCTCCGGCTAGGTGGTTTTCTTATGACCGCTTGTTCGGCTTCTGCACCGACGATGACCTCTTGAGCCATCGAAAACAATCTTGATGTCAGCTCGGAACTCGTCGAGCAGTTAGATCCAATGGAGCTCTCCTCCATAAACGAGCTCTTGGATTGCTTCGCCACCCTAGGAGTCACTACAGATTACGACCAGATTGGGCCTAAACCCGATCTGAGAGAGATTAACTCTCCCCAAGTCACCCATCACGTTGCCATGGTAGAGGGACAGTGTGGCGACCCTTCATCTATCTTAAGGACTCGGTACGTCTGGATTCCCGATCCCTCCAAGCTGGATACCCGCGGAGGGGAGGATATCACTCAAGACCTGAACTTAGGGTCAGGCGAAGGACTGGATTCATTGGACAACATCCAGGAATCCAAATTTTCGAGTTCGGAAATTCCTCGGCCTCTGAGCCTCAGATGGGGTGAGGCTTCGGATTTAATTCCACCCACCCACCCCAACATAAGTGATCTATCCAAAATCAGGCAAGAGCCCGATGAAACAGTACATCATTACTGGGCCAGATTCCTCCTGGTTAAGAACAGGCTAAGGGACTGCCATGAGGAAGACACAATCTCAATCTTCTGCAATAATTGCACGGACAAGGGAATACTCAACGCCATAAGTCGCCGTGATATTACACACTTCGCTGACTTGGCGTCCATTGTAAGGGCAGTGCTTGTCGTCGACCGAGAGGCGGACGGACACAAATTCCCCAGTCAAAAGCCGGTCTATTATGTGTCCACTGTCCTCACTCCCTGCAAATCACGGTACCCGCATTATCAAAAGATTGCGTACGCGGTATTCATGGCATCCCGGAAGCTACGACACTACTTTCAAGAGTGTTCAATAACAGTAGCCTCGGAAGTACCACTTAACAATATTATAAACAACCGTGACGCAACGGGCCGGATTGCAAAATGGGCCATTGAGCTCCTCCCGTTCGACATAACTTATAAGCCACGGTGAGCCATCAAGTCGCAAGTCTTGGCCGACTTCGTCGCAGAATGGACGGAGGCCGAACTCCCTAAAGAGTACAACACATATTCAAATTGGATCATGCATTTCAACGGCTCCAAAGATGTTGGCCGGACTGGGGGCTAGCGTCGTTTTGACATCCCCCATAGGAGACACAGTTCAATACGTACTCCAGATTATGTACACAGACTCCAACAATGCAGCCGAATATGAGGCCCTTTTACATGGTCTCCGGATGGCAGTATCCATGGGCATTCAATGCCTAGAGGTCCGCGGGGACTCGAACCTCGCAATATCCCAAATAAATGGAGACTTCGATGCCAAGGATCCAAAAATGGCAGCTTACCGCAACGTCGTCCTAAAAATGTCAGCTCGGTTCGAGGGGCTTGAATTTCACCATATAGCCCAGGAAAATAATCAGGCGGCAGATGTCCTGGCACGCATCGGCACAAAACACGATGTAGTCCCCCCAACATCTTCTTCGAAAGGCTGTTCAAGCCATCCGTAGTATGGGAAGGGGAGCCGAACAATAACAGCCTGGACCCAACCGCACTGCTCGACACCGAACATCCTGACACAATCGGAGGCTCTGCCAATGAAATAACACCTTCATCCCACGTAATAATGGTCGTCATCGCCCCGTGGACAGAACCATTCCTCGCCTACCTTACTAGGCAGGAACTCCCCGAGGACCAAAATGAGGCACGCTGCATAGTGCGGCGATCCAAATCCTACAGAGTCCACGAGGGAGAGCTTTATAAGAAAAGCACTACCGGAGTCCTTCAAAGGTGCATCTCCGAAGAGGAGGGGCGGAACCTCCTGGCTGAAATTCATGCCGGACTCGGCGGTCATCACGTTGCAGCTCGGTCCCTGGTAAGCAAGGCCTTCTATACAGGCTTTTATTGGCCAATGGCCCGGGCAGACGCTCAGGACTTAGTCCAACGATGCACCGGTTGCCAGCTCTTTGCAAACCAAAGCCACATGCCACCCACCGCCCTCCAAACTATCCCCATTACTTGGCCCTTCGCGGTCTGGGGGCTTGACATGGTTGGACCCCTTAAAGGCGGAACCCACAAGCAAAAATACTTACTGGTCATGGTGGATAAGTTCACCAAATGGATAGAAGCCAAGCCTGTTAAGACGGCTGAATCCGGACTGGTGATAGACTTTATATCTGGGGTCGTACACCGTTACGGCGTCCCCCACAGCATCATCACTGATAACGGCACGAACTTCACGGCCGACGAGGTAAAACTCTGGTGCAAAAACATGGGCATCAAGCTCGATTATGCTTCCGTCTATCACCCACAAACTAATGGCCAGGTCGAATGTGCAAATGGTCTTATCATGAGCGGCATCAAACCCAGATTAGTGCGGTCCCTCAAGGAATCTAACACGCACTGGGTAGAGGAGCTCGACTCCGTACTCTGGGGGCTGCGGACCACGCCGAACAGCACCACTGGATACACACCATTCTTTATGGTGTACGGCGCAGAGGCAGTTTTGCCTTGCGACATAATTCATGACTCACCTCGAGTGCGCATGTACGAAGAAAGAGAAGCCGAGCTCAATCGGCAGGGCAGCTTGGACGCATTGGAGGAGGAGCGTGACGTGGCAAAAGCCTGTTCCGCATTCTATCAACAGCAGGCTCGAAGATACCAAAGCAGAGAAGTACGGGCCAAAAATTACAATGTTGGCGAATTAGTACTATGACTACCGGACAAGAAAAAGGACAAACTCAAGCCCAAGTGGGAAGGTCCCTTCATAATTGACCAAGTCCTGACTGGTGGAGCGTACCGCCTGCGGGATGCATCGGATAACCGACTCGAGCCGAACCCATGGAACGCAACCCGTCTCCAAGATTCTATGCCTAGCGCCGGACTCTGTGTTCGTCTCCTTCCTCTGTCCATTTTTATATATTTTCTGTCTTACATTTCTCTTCTTCTCTCTCTCTTTCTCTTATAGCCTTTAAAGGCTCATAAAGTGACGCACTATCCGCGCTCATTAAACCTGGGGGCTTCTTTAAACAGAAGCTTATTCATACGGGCTTCATGCCCAAGTCATGTGTCACACTTCCGCATGTACCTTTTATTCACCATTATATGCATCGATATGACTTAAGTTTTGGCCAAGCTGGGTTGCCTGGCTTCTGTACTTACCCCTACATTCCCGATTGTTTGGCTAGGCGGTAAAGGGAGCACCTCTGCGATTGTTACTGCCGGGTCAGCCGGACATGTACCTCAGACTGGGTGAAGCCGAAAGCTAGCGTTCTTAAGGGAATATTCTATCGGTGAACTAAAGATGATCTTTTTTTTATTTTTATCTATACGCCCCCAGATGTTTTTCGTGCATTTCTTTTCGCAGCATGGACATGCACCTTAGGGCATGCCTCCCAGGGAAAGGAGACCCTAACGGAACTATTCTCCCTGGAAGATGTTTCTTACTAACCATGTAATATAACATAACTAGTCGGGCACTTGTCTGTTCATGCACTATTGACCCCTACGCCTGGTCTCCATGCATTCCCCAGTTCCTATATAACCGCATGGGAATTCGGACACACTCCGGACCGTCAGGTCCCGAGGCTGAAGCGAAATGGTCGGCCATGACAAATGATCTACAATCCAGCTAGAAGGCATTATAAATGTCAATTAAATTACATAGTCATTTTGACTGATTGTACTCCTCTTCAATACCATCTAACATGCTGTCTAATTTACAGTCCTGCTGGGAATACTTTGCGGACAACTCTACTTGGCCATATACTAAGCTTACAGGGATCTCCTTCCCATCGGGCCCTACAGGACCGACCTCGGCCATGTGGTTAGGGTCAGCCTTTGCGTACCGCGTCTTCACCATGGCCCAGGCCTCCCTAGCGCCTTGACGGCAGGACGATATCTTCCACAATCGGAACCACCGCCGTGCTCCCTTTAGCTTCTCCGCAAGCTCTCCAAGACCTTCGGGCATGGAGACGGATGGCCACAGGGCCTGGGCGACGCCTTGCATCGCCTACCGAATTCGATCGAGCAGTTGCGAGAGCTCAAGAAGAAGGTCACCCGTAGAAACGGGCATCTCCTCCGCAGGACAACCTGTTAGCACACCTACAGACATTGCTCTGTTAGTCGACTTGCCCGCCGAACTTTCTTTCAAAGGTTCGTTCAAGCACTTACTAAATATGCCGCGCCGAGGCCGTTGATTCTCCTTCATGGAGTCTGACAGCTGGGCACGAACATCTTTCAGCTCGACGCCCAGCTTGGTGTTGGCATCTTGGAGATCTTTCTTCTCCCGCCTCACCTTTGTCAGCACCTTCTCACCAGCCTTTAGCTGGCGTAGGAGGTGTTGCCTTTCCGGATTCAATCAGGCGCCATCTGCAATTTCATTTGTCAGATTCGCACCCATGCCGTGCTTCGCAAAATACTTATCTTTCGAAGTGTATATTACCAGAGGGGGTCTCCTTGGGCTCCCCTACCGCGGCTAGTGCGGCCTCAAGTTGGGCTTTGCACTCTTCCAGCTCCTTGGAAAGTAGGGAATTCTTTTCTATAAGAACCTGCATAACACATGATCCTTAAATCAGTTATTCTAACTGTTTCAAGTCTCGGGGGCTACTGGTATATATATAATTACCAAAATTTTCTTACCCATATTTCTTTTACATATTGCTCCGTGGCTCTGGCTAGACCATTTTGAGCGGCACGGAGGTACGCATCTCCTGAGTTGAAGGCATCTAACGCCCCTTGGGAGAAACAAGCGCCGCGAAGAATTGTCCGGCGACGCCTGTGGTTCATGGCACTCTCCACCTCAGAGTTGGTGGCAGACAACCAGTCCACATCATCCGTCGGAGGAGCGTCTGCCGCGCGCCTTGCGTTCGCCTCCGCCTCCGGCCCAGGCTTTGGAGCCTGGCTGGTGGAGGCGCGATTGGCAGTCTCTCCGGATATAGTCCGGCGAGGTCTCTTTGTCCTGAAGAGAGCACGAGTGTCAATGTGCCTCAAAGGTATAACACCTGGGATAAGGGGGGGCGCCATACCTTTGCGCTGACGCCTTGGTCCGGACTGCACTTCTTTTCTGCCCATGGGGCCCTGCGGCCCCTCGTTGGCTTGTCGCCGCAGGTTCGGCCTTCCTCCTTAAAAACCTCCCCTGCAAAGTTCGGTTGTAATCAGGAAACTGAAAACACGAGAGGGCGGACACCTATTCGGGGTACTGGGACTTCGATCTCACTTACCTAGGAGGCCGGGATTAGCCCTGGGTAATCAGCCGTAATGGCCACCAAGGCGTTGTCCTTGCTCAATTGATGGAACACTCCATCAATCAGCTCCACAGATATGTCCGGATCCTCTTGAGAGGATGGGTCGAGGGACCGTCCTGGGTCCTCGGGTTGTGGAGGAGGGCTGCTTATTTCCTTAACAGCCCGGCGCAGTTCCTGCGTTGAAGTCGTCAGACTGAATATTTAACAATGGGAATACAAAACGGATGGGAATACAAATACGACCGCTTACCTAGCTTGGGGGATTGTGCATAGAGAATCCACCCTGTGGGTTGATGCGGAGAAATTCCTCCTCTTCTCCCTTATACAAAGTGGACAAGATCTTTAGTAGAGCGGCAGCTGAATCCGGCCCCTTACGGCCGTAGCGGGTGGCGTCGTCCTCCCCGTTGAAGTCCCACATGGGGTGGCTTCTATACTGAAGCGGTTGCACCCCCCGCATAATGCATTCGGCCATAACCCCGATCATGGTTAGTCCGGAATGGGCTAACAATCTTATTCGGCCCATCGGGTAAATGATGTCCCTATCACTTTCCCTCTGAGGGCTCCGTGGACGCCAGCTTAGGCGCTTCTTTAAGGGAGCACTGTCGAATTCAGGGAGGCCGATCCGGACAGGATCCGGCAGCGGGACGTCTTCTATATAAAATCATTCCGAGGGCCAGTCTTCGGACGCCTTCTTTGGGGTTCCAGACAGATATCCAGTCCCGGCGATGCGCCACACTTCGGCTCCGCCCACTTGATACATTGACCCCTCCTTAGAGTGGGGCACAAGGCAGAATAGCCTTTTCCATAGCCCGAAATGAGCCTCGATACCCAAAAACAGCTCGCAGAGGGCTACGAAGCCCGCGATATGCAATACGGAGGCAGGCGTGAGATTGTGTAGCTGGAGGCCATAGAACTCCAGGAGCTCCTAGAGAAATGGATGGATTGGAAATCTGAGCCCCCTTATTAAATAAGGGACGAGGTACACCCACTCTCCTTTGGAGGGATTAGGGGCACTCTCCGCTTGCTCTCCGCCATTATAGATGGCAAGGCCGGCTTGAACCGGGACCATATAGGCCGGGTGGAGAAATCCCTTAGTCTGGAGCATCACTAGCTCGCTATGCGGGATGGAGCATCTCTCTCAATATCCAGGCTGAGGGCTGGAAGGGCGAGATGAGGAGTCGCGATGGCTGGCCATGGTGGAATGGACCTTTGTCGGATGCGCTCTGATGAACACTCGCGAAGGGGGGAAGATGTGGTTTGGATCTAAATCCTCGTCCCCTTAAATAGGTCAGCTCATTTACGCGGCTAGGGGTGTCAATGTAAAAACACTCAGACTTTTCATATTCGTTTGACACGTGGGAAGCGGCCATTATTGGGCGTAGAAGCCAAGGAGCGCAATATCTACAAGAAACTGGACTTTATTCAATAGGTACACGAAATTTGGAGGCGAACCCGCCTTGCAATGCCGAAGACAATCTGCGCGCCGGACTCATCGTCATTGAAGCCTGGTTTGGGGGCTACTGAGGGAGTCCTGGATTAGGGGGTGTCCAGATGTCCGGACTATACCTTCAGCCGAACTCTTGGACTATGAAGATACAAGATTGAACACTCCGTCCCGTGTCCGGAAGGGACTTTCCTTGGCGTGGAAGGCAAACTTGGCGATACAGATATATAGATCTCCTACCATTGTAACCGACTTTATGTAACCCTAACCCTCTCCGGTGTCTATATAAACCGGAGGGTTTTAGTCCGTAGGACGACATACACAACAACAGTCATACCATAGGCTAGCTTCTAGGGTTTAGCCTCTTCGATCTTGTGGTAGATCTACTCTTGTACTACCCATATCAGCAATATTAATCAAGCAGGATGTAGGGTTTTACCTCCATCGGGAGGGCCCGAACCTGGGTAAAACTTCGTGTCCCTTGCCTCCTGTTACCATCCGGCCTAGACGCACAGTTCAGGACCCCCTACCCGAGATCTGCCGGTTTTGACACCGACAGTACCCCTTAGCCACGTCCACTGGGTCTAAATTTGGCACCCAGGCTTTGGAGCGGCTCAGGGCAGTCAGGGCTCCGGCTCTGGCACAGGATCATTTGACCTCTTGAAACCTGGCGGGTAAGATCGATAACTTCTTCAAAACATCACTTAGGCGGTTGGGTCCTTGGTTGGCAGGAGAAATAGTAGCAAGCGCCCGTTGAGCCCCCGTATAAAGTTGTTCCACCAAGGTATAGACCGCCTTCAGCTTTGTCGCACTGTCCTGGCTCAGGTTGTTACTCCACGGACCTGTAAGTATTTTAACAAAGGTTAAGCAGGCGGTTTACATTCTTGGTAAAAATAGAGTATAAGAGACTTATGCAAATAACTCACCGAAGATGGCAGAGAACATTTGAGATACATGGTTTTTTAAACCGGTGAGCTCTATAGTAACCTCCTCAAGAGCCGCCTTAGCTATCTCAGCGCGTTGTATCAGCAGCGTCTTTTCTTCGGCCCAAGATTTATTTTTTGCAGCTAAGATGGTCTTCAATTTCTCAGATTCAGAGAGGCTCAATTGGAGTTTAGAGTCAGTGGTCTTTACCTCTGTATCTTGCAACGCCAACCGGGTCTTGGCATCCGTCAATTGAGAGCCCAACTCAGATAAGGCGTTCTACAAAACATTCACAGGTGTGTCAAGACTTAAACTAAAAGTTATCAGGTTTCAAGTCTCAAGTACTTTGCACTGCAATACCACTTGACACTTGGGGGCTAATGTCTGCCAAAGCAATTTTTCATGACTTCTGTATGTTTCAAGTCCCAAGGGTTTTACAAAGTAACAACACTTGGCACTTGGGGGCTAATGCGTGATATTCAGCAAGTTTTTCAAGATTGAGTCAGATCACAATACTTATTGGGACTAGTAAAAGACAGTTATGCAATTAAGTACCGGTTCATTTATGATAAATTGAGCCGGTGTCAGGACCCCGATTCCAAGTCACATCGATCTAGCCGGTAACACCTCATATCACATTGCGGCCTCACGCACGGTATCCCCACGGGTGTCGCCTTACCATGGCCTGGGACCGTTTGCGCCTTTTGGCTCACGTATATGATAGTGTCGCTAGCGTCCATATGACAGAGAACCCGGGCCGACATGGCTAGTCGTGAACCCAAAGCGGCACAGACCTATGGAGACGGGCATACATGAATCACATCGAGCATGTCGGTCATCAGCGAGTGGATCCGGGCTGTAGCACTGGGCTAACAGGACTCCAGGGAACCCGGGCTGTAGCAGGCTAGGCAGGACTCCGGAAGTCACCGCTTGACATTTCCCCGAAGGGACAGACATAGGAACAAAATGAAACACATGCCGGCCAGTCAAGTGTCCTGAGCAGTAGTGCTGGGCTAGCAGGACTCCGGTGAACCTGGCTGTAGCGGACTACTATGGCTCAAGGAGCACTAGACTACATTTCCCCATAAGAAAGGCTGCCAAGGATAAACAACTAGATTGTCGGATCCCACACATACCAAGCATTTCAATCATACACACAATATGCTCGATATGTGCAAATACAACATGGCATCACAACAAAACACTACAACTCAAGTACTTTATTTAAAGGCTCCAAAGAGCCACACATAACATGTTCATACAGATAGGGGTCACATGATCCGACACTCAAGTCATACAAGAATACAAGCACATGCGAAAGCAAATAGTCTGAGTACAGACACTACAAAGAAAGAAGGCTTCTCGAAGCCTGTCTATCTACATAGGGCCCTCCATGGCCATGATCACCACCTGAGTGGCTAGTCACTCGTCGACATCAAGGTCTATGTAGAACCCATCGGAGGGGGCGGTGTTGTCGTCTGAAAACAGCAATTAAGCAAACATGAGTACAAAGGTACTCAGCAAGTCTTACATCAGAACCTACTATACATGCTCATTCTCAAGAAGGTGGTGGAGTTATTGCAGCAAGCTATCTTTGACTCTTGACTAAGCTATCCTTTGAGAAACCACTAGTAAAATAGTTTTCGCACACGAGTCCACTAATCACCAACACAATACTCCACCAGGGATCCTCCCTTGTCATCCTACAAGAGGGCCACCCTCGGTACTCACACTTATCTTGAGTCTTTTAGTAGTATCCATTAACTTGTCTATGAACTGTATAGGCAACCAAGTAGTCCTTTACCGCGGACACGGCTATTCGAATAGATGATGTTAACCCTCCAGGGGTGTACTCATTCATACATGCTCTCACCACTTACCGCCGTTTACACGACATGTACTCGGCAACCTTCAAGCGGAAGCCCAACGAGGGTGTCGGCCACGGCCTACCTAAACACTCAAGTCTCTAGTCCAGGTTCCATCCGCAGGGAGTCCGGCCGAGGTTTCAAAATACGGCCCCGAACGATGTGAACAGGGTTCCCGAGACACCAAACGGGTGACTCGCACTAGTAGAAAACGGAGCTTTAAAACCGGTTCGTAAGGGCCTTTAGTGCCGGTTCCATAACCGGCACTAATTGGTGGGCACTAAAGGCCCCCCCTTTAGTACCGGTTCGGCACGAACCGGCGCTAAAGTGCCACCACGTGGCGTGAGCTCGCGCCCTGGTATGGGGTTTGTTTTTGAATTTTTTTTGAAAATTTTGGAATTTTTTATTATTATTGTTTTTTCGGTTTTTATTTTTTCTGAATTATTTGGTGATTTAGTCTCTAATCACCTCTCTTAACTGCTCAAGTGTGGATCACTCATTCTGAATCATCTAACTTCCTGACCGGTCACCCATCCCTCTCACTACTCCAGCCCGAGCACGCTTAACTTTCGGGTTCTATTCTCCTTCGTTTCCAAGTCTGCACTTGTTGTTTTCCTGACAATAGTAAGATGTCAATCCTATTAACCCTGAGGAGTTTAGCTTGAGCATGAAGTCACACATTTCACTATTTGAGTTTGAAACTATTATTCTAAAAAACAGTAATTATTTGGTAACACTAATATTTTTGAATAAGTTTGACCATAGTTTGACCATAGTTTGACCACAGTTTGACCAGATTTGACCAAAATTCAAAAAATTGAAATAATTATTTAGTAACACTAATATTCTTGAATAATTATGTAGTAACATTAATACTTCTTCAATAAGTAGTTTGACCAGATTTAACAAAAAAATTTCAAAAAAACTTAAATTTGACCATATCTTTTTTTCCTTTTGGAATTAGAGGATTCTAAAAAATTGTAAACAGGCCGTAGTGCCCTATAGTGCCGGTTTGTGTCACAAACCGGTACTATAGGTTAGACCCCTTTAGTACCAGTTCATGGCATAAACCGGCACTAAAGGTGATCGTGGGGCCCCGGCCTGACGCCAGCCGGCCATCACCCCTTTAGTACCGGTTCGTGGCACGAACCGGTACTAAAGGTTCAACACGAACCGGCATTAATGCATAGCCGTTCGAACCGGCACTAATGGTACCATTAGTGCCGTCTCAAATTCAAACCGGCACTAATGTGCTTCACGTTTGACCCTTTTTCTACTAGTATCGGTACACCGTGCCACGGTGTATCTACCGCAACATAGCCCACCCCTAGGGTCAGCGCTACGCACGGCCGCCAACACATAACCTACAAACACCAGAAACTAATAGCAACTCCTGGACAGAGTACTAGGGTGATTAAGAAGCCGAGAGGGTCAATTAAGGATCCCAATGCATGGTAGTAGCTGATTCTTAAAATCACACATACATATCTCAGTTCTTAGGGACGGCCTCAATGAAACAACCCTCCATGTACTCCTACATGGCCTCTCATCGATACCTTTACCAAATCATGTTCAACACATCCCTCACATTACCGACATAATCATTTCACTCTAGCCCATCACCCAGATGAACCAGACCTGACACAACTCTAAGCATACCAGGCATAGCAAGGTTGGAAACACATACAAGGCTCAATAAACTCCTACACATGCTAGTGGGTTTCATCTAGTTACTGTGGCAATGACAGGTCATGAAGAGGATAAGGGTTCAACTACCGTAGCACACAGCAGTTTGAAACGATGTTGTCTTAATGCAGTAAATGAGAGCAGAGGAGGGAACATGGGATTGTATCGATATGATCAATAGGGCTGCTTGCCTGATGGAGTGGTAGTAGGGTACTGCCCTTCAGTTGGATACTCGGAGATATCCTCGGAGGCAGAACCTACCACGAAAGACACACCGAACATAATCAATACATGACGATATGCAACAATATGATGCATGCTATGACATGGCAATATGAATGTGTCTTGGCCTAATGCAAGCTAAAACAGAAAGGAATGAACTCATTTGAATCAAAGATTCAAATGTTAGTTCACTTAACATAGCCATATTAGTGCATTATCTTATTTTGCTTAAACATCAAGGATAAAGTAGTTTGTCATGCATGAAACCATTACAGATGGATAGATTGAATTTTTCTGATCATTTTTCATATATAAATTGTTTGATTTGGAGCTATGGTTGATTTCTATGATTTTTAGAAGTTTTGGCTATTTTCTGGAATTTCCTATTAAAGAATAAATCCAGAAAAAGATTTACTGCGTCAGCCTGGCATCAGTGTGACGTCAGCGGTCAACTGAGACGGTCCAGGTCAACCCTGACCTGTGGGTCCCGTCTATCAGTGTCAACTAACTAACTAAGTTTAGTTAGTGTTAAACTAATACTAACCTAGTTTAATTAGTGGCCTGGGGCCCACACGTCAGTGAGTCAGGGGAAAGCCAAACTGGGGTGAAATCCCGCCGGTCAAAGGGGTCAACCTGCCGGCGTTTAGCCACCGGCGACACAAACCGCGGCGGAGATCTTCGGAAATCGCCATCCGGCAATGGTTGAACGTGCGGCTAGGCTTGCTCGACTCCTGGGAGTGCGCCACATCAAGTGGTGCCACTGGTTGGAGCTGGTGTGGCCGGGAACAACGGCGGCGAGCACGTCCGTGGCGGCCGGAGTTCAGGCCTCAGCGGAAAACATGCTAGGCTGCACAACAGGACGTGGGGTTGGCCGCGTTCGACTCGTGGGGATGTACTGAGTGCAGTGGTGAGCTCGGGTGCAAGCTTGCACGGCCGTGGCCACGGTGGCGACATGGCCGGCGGCGAGGAGCTATCGGCTCCGATGGCAATGGTGGTTAGAGGACGCGGACGAGCGCGGGGAGAGGGGGAAACGGTGGCGGAGCTCACAACGATCACGGAGAGGGGCTCGGCTTGCTCGGAGACGGCTTAGCGACGGCGAATCCGTCGATGGAGTCCGGCGGCCGTGCTCGGGGAAGACGACTCATGGCGGCAATGTGGGGCTCCCGCGGTGGCGTGGCTCGGGTGGAAGGAAGAGGGGGTCGAGGCGATCTGGGCCGGTCAGAGAAGCAAGGGAGAGGCGGTGGTCACGGTGGCGGCGAACGGCGGCGACGGCTTCACGCTGCTTCGGGAGAGAGAGCGAGAGAGGCGAGACAGGGGGAGAACGGAGTGGTCGAGGGGTCCAGGGGGTCTGCGTGGCACTCGTAGACGACGTCCTGGGCGTCGGCAGAAGCAGGAGGTGGCCGGCGTGTGGCTGCGGGCACCGGCCACGCGCCTCTCGTCCTCCTGGCGGGAGGAGGAGGATGACTGGCGGGAGCCAGTGGGCTGGGCCAAGCTGGGCCAGGCCAGGAGACAGGTAAGTCCTATGTTCCCTTGTTTTCTCCTTTATTTTTTTATTTGCTCTGCTTTGTGTATTGAGATGATTAAAATACCATTCCATTTTTAAAAATCCTAGAAATATTCAGAGGCACATTTGAAATTGTTCTCAACTGCCTAAAAATACTTCCAAGAGTATTTGAGCACTTTAAAATATTTATAGTATTTAAATTGCCCAAATTCAAATACTTATGGCTTGTTCAAAAATCCAGAATGGCTCCATAATTTGCAAGGCCATTTTTTGCAGAGGTTTAAACCAGAACCAAAAATGGTGGGCTTTTATGAAGGGCATTTTGGGTTCATTGAAAATCCATTTGTTGGAAATTAGCATTTTCAGAGAGGATGTTGGGGTTGATTAGCCCCCATTTCAAGTTTAAAATAAATTTAAACATGATGCACATGATCATCCAATCCTAATGCATGACTAAGAACAGGGATGTGCCAACTCACCCCCACTCAAAAGAATCTCGTCCCGAGATTTAGGATCCTCCGGGAAGAAGGTGGGGTACTCGAGTCGAAGACGATCCTCCCTTTCCCAAGTGGCTTCCTTTTCAGAATGGTGTGACCATTGAACCTTGAGAAACTTGATATTATGGCATCGAGTGGTACACTCGGCTTGATCAAGGATACGAACGGGATATTCCCGATATGAAAGATTATCTTGTAGATCAAGCGTTTTGTGGTCCACTCCACGGATAGGATCCGCGAAGCAATGCCTGAGTTGAGATACGTGGAAGACATCGTGAACTCTGGAAAGATGCGAAGGTAGTTCAAATTGGTAGGCAACTTCTCCTCGTTTGGCAAGAATGCGAAAGGGTCCAATGTAACGAGGATCCAATTTGCCTTTGATATCAAAACGATGGGTTCCCTTTAATGGAGTAGCCCGAAGGTAAGCCTTCTCGCCAACTTCATAAGTCACGAGCTTATGTTTACGATCATATTGACTCTTTTGACGAGATTGGGCTGTTTTCAATTTCTCACAAAAAAACACGAACCTGCTCTTCTGCTTCCTGAATCATATCCGGGCCAAAGAGTTGTCTTTCCCTAGTTTCTGACCAGTTAAGAGGCGTTCGACATTTTCGTCCATAGAGAACTACGAAAGGAGCTTTGCCCAAGCTAGCTTGATAACTATTGTTATAGGCAAACTCCGCGAATGGAAGGCATTTCTCCCAACTCATTCCGAATGAGATGACAGAAGCTCGGAGCATATCTTCCAGAATTTGATTGACTCGCTCTACTTGACCACTTGAATGAGGATGGAAGGCGGTGCTAAAAGAGGGACGAGTTCCCATAGCATTTTGGAAACTTTCCCAAAATCGAGAGGTGAAGAGACTCCCACGGTCTGAGTTACTTTCCAATGGGACACCATGAAGCGACACTATTTGGGAGATGTATAACTCAGCTAGCTGGCTAGCGGTGATACTCTCACGAACATGTAGGAAATGGGCTACTTTGGAAAGTCGTTCGATCACGACGAAGATGGCATTATTCCTTCTCTTGGTCCTGGGAAACCCAGTGATGAAATCCATACTGGTTTTATCCCATTTCCATTCGGGAATAGCCAAAGGTTGAAGGGTTCCAGCAGGCCGTTGATGCTCTGCTTTAATACGATGACAGACGTCACAACTAGCAATTTATTGAGCGATTTCTCTCTTCATCCTAGTCCACCAAAACCTCTGGCGTAGGTCTTGATACATTTTAGTACTACCGGGATGAATGGTGAGAGGGGATTCATGAGCTTCCTTAAGGATCAACTGGCGTAGATGTTGTTTCTTGGGAACCACCAAACGGTTCTCGAAGAAGACAACACCTCGCTCATCCATGGAGAAACATTTATCAACTCCGCTAGCGATGTTTTCCTTTATCCGGGATATGCCCTTATCATACCGCTGGGCGGTTATGATTTGATCCATAAGGTTAGGTTTCGCCACCAGGGTGGATAGAAAATCTCGAGGAACAATGTGAAGATTAAGCTTACGAAATTCCTCATGGAGAAGTGGTTGACTTTGTTGTAACATTAGGTTGTTACAATAGGACTTACGACTTAGCGCATCAGCCATGACATTGGCTTTGCCCGGGGTGTAAGTTATTCCTAAGTCGTAATCCGAGATCAACTCGACCCAACGTCTTTGCCTGAGATTCAAATCTGGTTGGGTGAAGATATATTTCAAACTTTGGTGATCGGTGAAGATCTCGCAACGATTACCGAGAAGGTAATGTCGCCAAGTTTTAAGTGCATGGACTACAACTGCAAGCTCTAGATCATGTGTGGGATAATTTTCCTCATGTGGGTGTAATTGTCGTGAAGCATAGGCAATTACCCGACGATCCTGCATGAGTATGCAACCTAGTCCTTGTCGCGAGGCGTCGCAATAGATAATGAAGTCCTTGGAGAAATCTGGTGGTACCAGTACGGGAGCAGATGTCAGGTGTCTTTTCAGTTCCTGAAAGATGAACTCGCACTGTGGAGTCCACTCAAACTTTTTATCTTTCTTGAGGAGTTCAGTTAGAGGTTTAGCAACCTTGGAGAAATTCTTGACAAAGCGGCGGCAATAGCTCGCTAAGCCAAGGAAGCTCCGGACTTGCTTGACCGTCTCAGGTGGAGTCCAATCAAGGATGGCTTGAACTCGCTCGAGATTGACAGCAATACCCTTACTAGAGAATACATGGCCTAAATAGGTCACTTCTGGCAACCAAAATTCACACTTGGAGAATTTGACATAAAGGCGATGCTCTCGAAGTTTCGTCAACACCAGCCTTAGATGTTCGGCATGTTCCTCTGCATTCTTGGAGTAGATGAGTATGTCATCAAGGTATACTACGACGAATTTATCCAAAATACTCCATGAAGACCGAGTTCATTAACCGAGAAAAGGTGGCTGGGGCATTGGTTAAACCGAAGGACATAACGGTGTACTCGTATTGGCCATGACGAGTAACAAAGGCCGTTTTGGGAATGTCCCCATTTCTGATTTTTATTTGATGGTAGCCCAACCTCAAATCCATCTTGGAAAAAGATTGAGGATCCAGCGAGCTGATCATACAGATCGTTGATCCTGGGAAGTGAATACTTGTTCTTGATGGTGACCAAGTTGACAGGTCGGTAATCTACAACCATCTGATCCGTTCCATCCTTCTTCTTGACGAAGAGAACGGGGAAAGAGCCCAAGGAGAGGAACTAGGATGGATGAAACAGTTTTTCAAGGACTCATCGAGTTGGTTCTTAAGCTCGGCTAGTTCTAAGGGTGCCATCCTATAGGGTCTTCTAGAAATTGGAACGGTTCCTGGAGCAAGGTCCATCACGAACTCGACATCCCTGTCAGGTGGAACACCTGGCAGTTCTTCTGGAAAGACATATGAAAAGTCTCGGACTACTAGAATATCCTCAAGGTCTGGAAGGGGGTTGGCATTTAGGGAGTAAAGCTGGCGCTTGACCACTTGAGTTAAGACATTGACTGTCTTGCCCGATGGGTGAGTAAGTTGAACGGTTCTAGTGGCACAATCAATCTTAGCGTAATGAGCTAACATCCAGTCCATACCCAAGATGATGTTAATGTCCGAGGACTTCAGAGCTATTAAGGATGCAAGGAAGACAAGTCTATCAACAAGAATTTCGTTCCCATGGCTTACTCTAGAAGTTTGCCATTTGGAACCCGGAGTTTGAATTACCATGGAAGTGGGCATGTCACGGAATGTCGTGTTATGAAATCGAGCATAGTTCTCGGATATGAATGAATGAGATGCTCCAGTATCAAAAAGAACAGATGCCGGATGGCAACTAACAAGGAGCATACCAAGGACGACGTTAGGATCCTCATGAGCCTCCTCGGCTGAGACATAGTTCACATGGCCACGTGCAGTGGTGACCGGCTTGGGGTAGAATGTCTTTCCCGCTGGCTTACCACGGCCAACGGACTTTCCAGACTGATTGGGGTTGTTGTTCTAGGGACACTCTCGACTATAGTGAACCGGCTCTCCACACTTAAAACATGTCACAACATTGGGGCGTGGAGCAGCAATAGCAGCGGGGCCTCCATAGGGCTTGGGCGGTGCAAACTGCTGGTTGGGACGAGGCTCCTCAAAGGATGGCCTCGGAATGAACCAGGGTGGCAGTGTCGTGCTTGGAATCCACACCCGGCGCTTCTGAGATCCAGAGCCGGATGAAGAGCCAAAATCACGAGAGTGCTTGCGTGAAGCATCATAGTCAGACTGGCATGTCTCAGCACTGATGGCTTTATTGACCAACTTCTGAAAGGAGGTGCACTCGTGCAGACGAAGATCGCGATGAAGCTCAGGGCTAAGTCCCTTGCGGAACCTTGCCTGCTTCTTAGCATCGGTGGATACCTCTTCAGGAGCATATCGTGCTAGATTCCCAAATTCAAGACTATATGCATCCACAGTCAGTCTTCCTTGGGTGAAATTGCAGAACTCTTCCCTCTTGCGATCTATGAGACCTTCCGGAATGTGATGCTCACAGAAAGCCTCACTGAATTCAGCCCAAGTAGTGATTTGGCCGACCGGGCGCATAGCTTCAAAATTTTCCCACCAATGGCTAGCAGGGCCTTCGAGGTGATAGGCAGCATAAGTAACCTTATCAGCTTCGGTTACGTTGGCAGAGCGTAGCTTGTGGGTGATGCTGCGAAGCCAGTCATCCGCGTCGAGGGGCTCGACGGAATGGTTAAACTTTGGTGGGTACAGCTTGATAAAGTCATTGATTGGCACCAAGTCATTTTGCTGATGGCGTGTAGTGTTCTACTCAATCCGCTCTAGCAAGCGGTTAGTCTCATGCTTGTTTCTTTCCGCCTCCAGCATCACTTCGGCCAGAGAAGGCGGGTGAGGCAGATTTTCACCCCTAGCTGCACTGGCTTCCCCCTGCTCCGGGGCAGCAGGGTTGCTGCGGGTGTTGACCATCCTAGGAGAAAACAAGACAACGGTTTAGATAAGGATGGCTCAACTTAGCAAGGAAGTGCAGAATGTAATGGACAACACGGAATGCAGAGATGTTCATCCGTATGTCATGGTAATATAAAACTGCCATATATATACCAACGGTCATACACATCATACATAGTTTACTACAAGCCCAGTCTACAGTACAACTATGACAAAAGACGTTACATCTCAACGAAGGCATTACAAGCTCCTATACATTATTTGTCTACACCTCCAGAATTGATTACACACCAAGTCATATTCCACAAGTCACGCAGGACAGTGGAAATACAACTATTACAATACTAGTGATACTACTACTAACTCAGACAGCTCCATAGTAGTCCTCATAGAAGTCACCTCCATAGCCTGGAAGTTCAACATGATCATCCGGGAACAGACGGTCCTGAGGAGCCTGTGGACCATAGGGGCTAGGATGAGGTCTTGGACCAACAAACGGTGGCCTGCGGGGACCACGAGGTGGGGTGATGCCTCCCACATCATGCCAATCGACCATGTCTGGCAGAGCAGATCTCACAGGATACATATCCCTTGTATCCATACATCCAGCTTGCACCGCAGGTGCAAACCGAGTCAATGTGGCCCAATGATCAGCACGGGTATTGAAAAGCTCCAGCCTCAAGGCCCGATTCTCTCGGTCCTTATCTTCGAGCATCTCGGCAATGGTACGAGTTAATCAGTCCTCCTGAGTGGAGTTAGCATAGATAGCCTGAAGATACCCTTGCGCTCCCGGAAGTGAAGCTGGCATGTAACGGAAGTCGGTGTTCCGAAGCAGGCCAGTCCGGACTCGCATGATGGTCATCATGGAATAGGCAGCATCCTGCACAGCCATCTCAACAGTAACCCCGAGTCCATAGGAACAGTGAAGGGGCTCGGTAGATCCAGGATAAGAAGGAAATATCCTGACAGTGCAGAAATATTGGCTTTGATAAGAATCTCGGAACTGCTCTTCGACAGTTTATTCGGGATACCAACGGTAACCCATCTCGATCATTACCCGGACTAACATAGCAGTATGACCGGGCACGTCGAGGCATCGGGTCAGGCGAACCACTTGGTTTTGAGCACGGTTGGCCATCTGAAAGCAAAACCACAATGCAAAGACATTAGGATTTCTACGGAAAATTGGACAGCATAACAGCTGTAAATGCTCAGAAAAAGATTTGAGACATCCACAACAGTCTGCAATACCACCCAACAACATCATATCAAGGTTCTGATTGAATTAGCAACATACTAAAAGTAGTAGAAACTGTACTGAGGCTTGTAACAACAATCCTATAAGCTACTACGGATTAGTAACACGTGAACCTGATAGAAGAAGAGAGCCTAGTCCTTAACCCACGTTGAATGAGAAGAGAATGACTCAGATCATAGGGCATAGGGTAAAGGAGTAAAAGAGCCTTACGTTCCCTCCCACAATCAATTCCCCTACATAGAACTAAAGCATTTCTAGTCTCGACATCGACCAGTTTGGCTCAACGAACCTACAGGCAGTCTAGCTCGGATTTCCCCAGAGTCCTGTTAGCCCAGTGCGACAGCCCGGAATCACTCGCTGATGACCGACATGCTCGATGTGATTCATGTATGCCTGTCTCCATAGGTCTGTGCCGCTTTGGGTTCACGACTAGCCATGTCGGCACGGGTTCTCTGTCATATGGATGCTAGCGACACTATCGTATACGTGAGCCAAAAGGCGCAAACGGTCCCGGGCCATGGTAAGGCGACACCCGTGGGATACCGTGCGTGAGGCCGCAAAGTGATATGAGGTGTTACCGGCTAGATCGATGTGACTTGGAATCGGGGTCCTGACAGCGTAAATAAGCAAACATGAGTACAAGGTACTCAGCAAGTCTTACATCAGAACCTAATATACATGCTCATTCTCAAGAAGGTGGTGGGGTTATTGCAGCAAGCTAGCTTTAACTCTTGGCTAAGCTATCCTACGGAACTCCACTAGTAAAATAGTTTTCGCACACGAGTCCACTACTCACCAACACAATACTCCACCAGGGATCCTCTCTCGTCATCCTACGAGAGGGCCTTCCTCGGTACTCACACTTATCTTGAGTCTTTTAGTAGTATCGATTAACTTGTCTATGAACTGTACATGCAACCAAGTAGTCCTTTACCACGGACGCGGCTATTCGAATAGTTTTATACCCTGCAGGGGTGTACTTCTTCATACACGTTTTCACCACTTACCGCCGTTTACACGAAATGTACTCGGCAACCAGCAAGGGTGTCGGCCACGGCCTACCTAAACACTTAAGTCTCTAGTCCAGGTTTATCGCCTATCCAGGTTCCATCCGCAGGGAGTCCGGCCGAGGTTTCCACTTACGGCCCCGAACGATGTGAACGGGGTTCCCGAGACACCAAACGGGTGACTCGGTACACCGTGCCACGGTGTATCTACCGCAACATAGCCCACCCCTAGGGTCAGTGCTACGCACGGCCGCCAACACATAACTTACAAACACCAGAAACTATTTGCAACTCCTGGACAGAGTACTAGGGTATTTAAGAAGCCGAGAGGGTCAATTAAGGATCCCAATGCATGGTAGTAGCTGAATCTTAAATCACACATACAGATCTCAGTTCTTAGGGACGGCCTCAATGAAACAACCCACCACGTACTCCTACATGGCCTCTCATCGATACCTTTACCAAAACATGTTCAACACATCCCTCATATTACCGACATAATCATATCACTCTATCCCATCACTCAGATGAACCAGACCTGACAAAACTCTAAGCATAGCAGGCATAGCAAGGTAGGAATCACTTACATGGCTCCATCAACTCCTACACATGCTAGTGGGTTTCATCTAGTTACTGTGGCAAAGACATGTCATGGAGAGGATAAGGGTTCAACTACCATGGCACACAGCAGTTTGAATCGCGTTGTCTTAATGTAGTAAACAAGAGCAGAAGAGAGAAGATGGGTTTGTATCAGAATGATCAATGGGTTGCTTGCCTGTTGTAGAGGTAGGAGGGTACTGCCCTTCAGATGGATACTCGGGGTTATCCTCGGAGGCAGAACCTACCACGAAAGTCACACCGAACATAATCAACACATGGTAATATGCAACAATATGATGCATGCTATGACATGGCAAGATGAAAGTGTCTTGGCCTAATGCAAGCTAAAACAGAAAGGGATGAACTCATTTGAATCAAAGATTCAAATATTAGCTCATTAAACATGGCCTTATTGGTGCATTACCTTATTCTGCTTAAACAGCAAGGTTAACTTGTTTTGTCATGCATGAAACCATGACAGATCGATAGATTGAATTTTTCTGATCATTTTTCATATATAAAACTTTGCATTTGGAGCTATGGTTGATTTTCTATGATTTTTAGAAGTTTTGACTATTTTCTGGAATTTCCTATTAAAGAATAAATCCAGTAATTGAATTAATGCGTCAGCATGACGTAGATGTGATGTCAGCGAGTCAACTGGGTCGCCCAGGTCAAACCTGACTGGTGGGCCCTCTCTGTCAGTGTCACAACTAGTTAACAGAATTAGATTAACACTAATTAGTTGTCAGTGGTGCCTAGGCCCACATGTCAGTGACTGAACTAATTAAACTTAGTTAAAACTAATCCTAAACTAATTAGCAGACCGGCCCCACCTGTCATAGACTCAAGGGGGTCTACCTGGGCCCACACAGGGGTCAAACTGAGTCAAACTCGCCGGTGGCTTGACGCCGGCGACGTCAGACGCGACAGAGGGGCTCGGGTTTGCATTTCCGGCGACCAAAACGACGGCGGAGAGCAGCTACATGACGCGGGGAGCGAGCCGCATCATTTGGTGGAGGAAGTGGGGCTCGGGGAGGCCGGAAATGACGCCGGCGACGACCTTGGCGGTCGCCGGAGTTCGGGCGTGGATGAACCCGGCGCTACGGGGCACGGCGAGGCGCGAGGAGTGGTGCGTTAGGCTCCTGGGAGCGCGTGGAAGACGAAGGCGTGCTCGGATTCGAGCTTACGCGCCTGTGGCCATGGCGGCGACATGGCTGGCGGAGCCGAGCTCTCGGCCTCGATGGCAGAGGGGGTTGGAGGACGCGGACGAGCGCGGGTAGAGGGGCGGAGGAAAGATGGGCTCACAGGGAACTCGCGGAGCAGGCTAGTGAGCTCGGGGAGGACTTGAGGCCGGCGAATGGAGCGATGACATCCGGCGGCCGTAGACGGGGAAGAAGGTCACCACGTCGTCTTGGGGTCGTCCGAGCTTGCGTGGGTCCACGGAGAGGTCGAGGACGGCAGCGCAGAGCTAATGGGCTTGTCGGAGAGGCGAGGGGGTGGCTCTGGTGTCGACTACGGTGAACGGTGGCGACAATGGCTCTCGGTGCGTGCGAGAGGAGAGCCATAGGCAGGAGAGGAGCACGGGGAGAGTGTGGGAGCGACATAGGGGGACGTGGGGGTCGGTGTGGCACCCCTAGACGCCTCCAGGGCATCGGCAGAAGCAGGAGGTGGCCGGCGTGTGGCCGCGGGCGCCGGCCACGCGCTCGTCCTCCTGACGGGAGGAGGACGACGACTGGCAAGGCCAGTCGGCTGGGCCGACCCAGGTGGGCTGGGCCAGCACAGGTGAGGCCCAGGTGGGTTTCCCTCTCTCTCTTTTTTCTTATTTGTTTCTGTTTTCTATTTTTTTCTGCAACTGTTGGGCTTTATTAAAAAATACTAAAACGTTTCCAAAAATCCTGAAAATAATTGTGGGCTCTGTTTTGAATATTTCCAACAGCAAACATTTATTTCCAGAATTATTTGAGCATTTAAATTATTTTATAGCATTTACATGCCCAAATTCAAATACTTATGATTTAATTCAATGACCTTCTGTTGACCTAGAAAATTATGCACCAATTTTGCCAGAGGTTCCAACCCAACACAAAGAGAGTGAACTTTTTAGAAGGGCATTTCAGGTTCATTGAAAATAATTTTAGTAAACCCTAGTTGTTTCCAGGGGGAGTGTTGGGGGTTCTGTCTTCCCCATTTCAAATTTAAGAGGAATTTAAACATGATGCACACTCTAATGCTTGAACTAACTATGGGGTGACAGATTGGGCGCCGATCATGGAGTTTACTGCCGCGGACATCTTTCAGCACTCGCCTTTTGGCGATATCCTGAAGACACTGAAGTCTCTCTCTTTATCAGGAGAGCCCTGGCCGGACTACGGTCAGCAAGGTTGGGGTATGGACGATGAAGAAATTCAAAGCCCACCCACCACCCACTTTGTAGCCACTGTCGACGATTTAACCGACATGCTCGACTTCGACTCCGAAGACATCGACGGTATGGACGCCGATGAAGGAGACGATGAAGAACCAGCACCTATTGGGCCCTGGAATGCCACCTCGTCATATGACGTATACATGGTGGACACACCAAAAGATGACGATGACTAGCGGAAGGACGCACCGAAAGACTGTTCCCTCGAAAAGCAGTCAAAACGGCGACGCAAGCGTCGCCCCAAATCCCGCCTCGACAGAAATAGCGATCACACAGACCCAGCGCTAGAGCACGGCGAACCGCTGCCGGACAACGGCAATCCGGATAATCAAACCGAACAAACAAATTCTATCATGGATAATGGTCCGAATGACATAACGCCGGACAGGCACCCGGAGCAGCAGAATGCCCGTAAAAGCCTTGTTGCCACCGCGAGGAGCTTTAAAAAGCAGAAGCAAAGGCTCAAGACCGCGCAAGACACACTCCAAATCAGATGGAGTAAAATGCTCAACACTGCAGCGAGGTACAGCGACAATCGCCCCTCCAAGAGCTACCCAAAGCGGAAGCTGCTACCCGAATTCGATGAGGAGGCCTCAGACCCCCCACAACCAAATATCAAAGCAGCCACCTGGTCGGATAGACGACCCCTCTACCAACACAGAGCGGCATACAACGCCGCTCACAATACAACACGCGGCCCACGCGAGGGCTCGCACCCAGAGGACGGCGCAACAAGATCCATCTATGGACCACGCAAGCGCGCCCCAGCATACAATGCAACACAACAAACATTCGAACAACGCGGCACACCCAGCTACAGGGGTGCCGCACACCCCCTATGTTTCACCGATGAGGTGCTGGACCATGAATTTCCAGAGGGATTCAAGCCCGTAAACATAGAGGCATACGATGGAACAACAGACCCTGGGGGTCTGGATTGAGGACTACATCCTTCATATCCATATGGCTCGAGGAGACGATCTCCACGCCATCAAGTACTTACCCCTCAAGCTCAAAGGGCCAGCTCGTCACTGGCTCAAAGGCCTCCCCGAAAGCTCCATTGGAAGTTGGGAAGAGCTCGAAGATGCCTTTCGGGCAAATTTTGAAGGGACTTATGTTCGACCTCTGGACGCGGACGATTTGAGTCACATAACTCAATAGCCCGGAGAGTCAGCCCGAAAGCTTTGGAACAAGTTTCTTACTAAAAAGAACCAGATTGTCGACTATGCGGACGCCGAAGCCTTGGCAGCTTTCAAGCATAGCGTCCGTGACGAATGGCTCGCCAGACACCTCGGCCAAAATAAGCCGAGAACGTTGGCCGCATTAACAAACCTCATGACCCGCTTTTGCGCGGGTGAGGACAGCTGGCTAGCCAGATGCAGCACCAGCGACCCCAGTACATCTAAAGTTAGAGATGGAAACGGGAAATCACGGCGCAACAGCAATAACAAACGCCGGAATAAAGAAGATAGCACGAAGGGCACGACAGTAAATGCCGGATTCAAAAGCTCTCGGCCAGGTCAAAAGCCGCCCCCCTAAAGGCACCAGGGATGAACTGTCCAGCCTCAACAAAATTCTGGACCAAGTATGTCAGATCCATAGTACCCCTGGTAAACCTGCTAATCATACCCACAGAGAATGTTGGGTCTTCAAGCTGTCCGGCAAGCTCAACACCGTACACAAGGGGGAGGATACACCAAGTGAAGACGAGGACGAGCCCCCCAAGCAAGACACAGGGGAACAAAAGAAATTTCCACCAGAAGTCAAAACAGTAAACATGTTACACGTGATCAAGGGAAAAAACAACGCGGCACTCCCAGAAAAATATACCCAAGTGCCTGTCACCGCGAAGTCCTGCCACTGGTCGTCTCAACCGATTACTCAGCAAGTATCCGGCACGTAGGATGGGCTGCCCTGGTATTAGACCCAGTAATTGGCGGATATCACTTCACACGAGTCTTGATGGATGGCGGCAGTAGCCTAAACATAATATATCAGGATACAATCCGCGGGATGGGGTTAGACCCAACACAAATTCGCCATAGCAATACTACCTTTAAAGGAGTAACGCCAGGCCCAGGGGCTCGTTGTACAGGCTCCCTCCTACTACAAGTTATATTCGGCTTCCCCGATAACTTCCGTCGTGAGCATTTAACTTTCCACATCGCTCCGTTTCAAAGTGGCTATCAAGCACTGCTTGGACGCGAAGCTTTCGCTCGCTTTAATGCAATACCACACTACGCCTCCCTCACACTCAAGATGCCTGGTCCACATGGCATCATTACAGTGCACGGAAATATCAAGCGATCTCCGCGCGCGGAAGAGAGTGAGGCTGCCTTGGCAGCAGCACACTAAAGGCGCCCGAACCAGCAAAAGCATCCAATAGGTCGTCAAGACCTCAGACACAACTAATCGAGTCCGGCGCCGCTACTTATACCGCCATTAGTGTCCTCATTACTAATGGCGCACCAGACACACGGTGCGCCATTACTAACAATTTTTTTTTCAAAACTAGTAATGGCGCACCAAGGCACAGTGCGTGCACCACACTCTCTGTGCGCCACTACTAACAATTTTTTTTATTTTTTTCAAAACTAGTAATGGCGCACCAGGGTACAGTGCGCCATTACTAGTTCAAACTAGTAATGGCGCACCACAACCAAGGTGCACCACTACTAACATTTTTTTTTGCAAAACTTGTAATGGTGCACCACGTAATAGGTGCGCCATTAGTAACCAGGGTTACTAATGGCGCATTATTAGGTGGTGGTGCGCTATTGGTAACCTGAGAGCAGCTAGATATTTTGGACAACCACCTACCACACTCACTTTCCCCACTTCATTCTCTCCACCTCCTCCTCCAAGCTTGTATCGGCTGCCTCCTCCTCACCTCATTTGCACCATAGATTCACCCAAATTAAGTGGATAAATTACATTTTTTTGATAGGTAAGTAAGGGGAAAGCTTTCTTTATGTTGTAGATCTACTTTTTTCTCCCTCCAACAACGTGCACATGCACTTTTTATGGCCTAGATCTATGTATGTTTGTGGTGTTGCATATGTTTGTGTTTGGAGGTACCGGTATTTGAAATGCGATAGTTGCCAATATTTTGCCGGAATGTTGATTCATTTCCGTTTCGGCGAGAATTTGGCACTATGCATTCTTTTTTGTCCTATTTTAAGGCAAATTCATGCCAATTTTTTTGGTTCTAAAATATCGTTTTGCTCTACCTCGTAGGCGACCATGGTCCGCACGATGACTGAAGGCATCGTGAATAGGTTTTTGAGCTCCGCGAAGGCCGAGATGCTTTAAAAGAACGAGACGAAGATAAGATGTCCGTGTCGAAGATGCAAGCTGAGGAGCCTTATGGACCAGGATTCCGTACAGGTGTGGGACCACCTGCTCTTGCGTGGTTTCATGGATGGCTATCGGTGGCAAGGTGATGAAGATGATTATGAAGTCGTCCATAGGGGCCGGGCAAGAAATGAGGAAGGGAAGCAAGACACCACGGCGAGGGCAGGCGAGAAGACGAAGAATCTCCAGGACATGATCACGAAGTAGATGCAGTACACAGTCATCATGTACAAGATGCCAGACATGATGATGAGGAAGATGCTGGAGCAGATGAAGGGCATGATCATGAAGATGAAGATGCCGGAGAAGACGACGATGGACCATCGATGGGCTGGGTGCAGGACCCTCATATTCAAGAGCTGCTTCTCAAGCAGACGGATAACACAAGAGCTGCCACCCGAGAGAAAGCCAAGCTGGATCAACTGGAGATAGACGCGGTTACTCCATTGTATGAAGGATGCAGGCCCGAGGATACCCGCCTGAAAGTAACACTCATGGCTCTAGAGATGAAGGTAAAACACAAAATGACCGACGCATGCTTCGACGAGAACATGTCATTCTGGCATGAACGTCTTCCCAAGGGGAACAAGTGCCCGACCAGTTTCGAGGAGGCGAAGAAAATCGTGTGTCCTCTCGATTTACCGCACATGAAATACCATGTGTGCATGAACAATTGCATCATTTATCAGGACGAGCACACGGAGTCTACCATATGTCCGGTGTGCGGCGTCACTCGATACAAGAAGAGGAAGAAAGCTCCTCGAAAAGTGGTGTGCTACTTTATGATCACTCCTCATCTGCAGCGATATTTCACGGACCCTAAGCTAGCAAAGCTCCTGCGTTGGCACGCGTATAGAGAGGAGAAGAAGCGAGAAGATGACGGAAATGATTTGGAGATAAATAAAAAGACAAGATGCTGAGTCACCCTAAGGATGCGAGCCAGTGGCAAGCGTTGAACTTCGAACACCCAGAATTTGAGGACGATCGAAGGAATATCATGCTGGGTGCGAGCACCGATGGAGTCAATCCGTTTGGCAGCCAGAGAAGCACACATAGCACCTGGCCTGTGTTTGTGTGGATGTACAACCTTCCCCTTTGGTTGTGCATGAAGAGGAAGTACATTCACATGAGTATGCTAATTGAAGGGCCGAAACAACCAGGGAACAACATAAATCTGTATCTGGGGCTGCTGAAAGAGGAGCTAGACACGCTGTGGAAAACGCCAGCCAATACGTGGGATGCTGCAGAGAAAGAATATTTCCCTATGAGAGCCGCACTGCTCATGACGGTGCACGACTATCTCGGTTACGGATATGTCGCGGGGCAGGTGGTCCATGGATTTTCTGGATGCGTCAGGTGCATGGATGACACAACGTATCGCCAGCTAGATAGAGATCCCGGGTCTTCGAAAACTGTGTTCATGGGACATCGAAGATGGCTTCGCGACGATGACTCATGGTGAAAACGCAAGGATATGTTCGATGGTGAAACCGAACCCCGAAGACGCCCGCGTACGTGGAGCGGCGAGGAAATTAACGAGCTGTTGAAAAATTAGAAAGATTTCCCACTGCCGGGAAAGAAGCAAAATGCGCCAGAGCAGGGAAAGAAGTGAAAGGCGCCAGAGCCGCTGCTGATGGTATGGAAAACGAGGTCTGTTTTCCGGGACTTGCCATGCTGGAAGATCCTCCGTGTGCCTCACAGCCTTGATGTCATGCATATCACGAAGAACGTGTGCGAGAGTCTGCTTGGTACCCTGCTCAACATGCTAGAGAGGACCAAATATGGGCCGAAAGCAAGGGCAGACTTGAAATTAATGGGCATCAGGGAGGAGCTTCACGCTAATGATGATGATGATGAGGCGAAGCAGGACACAGAAAGTCGTCGCAAAGGCAAAAAGTCCAAGAAGACCAGAAATGAGTACCCTCCCGCGTGCTTCACTCTAAGTCAGGAGGAGATCGAGCAGTTTTTCACCTGCCTCGTAGGAGTAAAACTTCCTTACGGTTACGCAGGGAAGATAAGCAGATACCTAGAATCAGCAAAGCAGAAGTTCAGCAGGATGAAGTCTCACGACTGTCACATGCTGATGACGCAGATACTTCCAGTTGCAATCCATGGGATCATGGACACGCACGTCCGTGAAACGCTATTTGGCCTATGCAACTTTTTCGACGCCATCTCTCGGAAGTCGGTTGGCGTGAGGCAACTCAGAAGGCTACAGGAAGAGATCGTGGTGATACTATGCGAGCTTGAGATGTACTTCCCGCCCGCATTCTTCGATGTTATGGTGCATCTGCTGGTCCATATCGTGAAGGATATCATCCAAGTCGGGCCGACATTCCTGCACAGCATGATGCCGTTCGAAAGGATGAATGGTGTCATCAAAGGATACGTTCGCAACATGTCACGTCCAGAGGGAAGCATAGCCAGGGGCTTTCTGACCGAAGAGTGCATCTCCTACTACACGAATTATCTAGGCATCGAGAACCCCGTTGGTCTGCCCATCAACAGGCACCTCGGCAGGCTCGCTGGATGGGGTCGCCGCGATGGTCGCCGCGAAATGCATGTCAACTTCGAGGGTTGACTCGCCGACTTTGAAAGAGCAAACCTAGTCGCGCTACAATACATAGACATGGTCGATCCTTGGGTGGTAGAGCACAAAACCTTTATTGAGAAGACATACAATGACCGAGGCCAACAGAGGACGGACGGAGATATAATCAAAGAGCATAACTCATGTTTCACGCGTTGGTTCAAGGAGAAGCTTTTGTCATACCCTTTACATGAGGATTCTTCCGCGGAAGAAAAACTCATATTCGCCTTGTCATAGGGCACAACCTGATGACCTATGAGGCGTACGATATCAACGGCTACACATTCTACACCGAGGACAAGGACATTAAGAGCGATGGTTATCAGAACTCCGAGGTAACGATGGAATCCTACACCGGTAATGACAAGGACAGATACTACGGAAGGATCAAGGAGATCTGGGAGCTGAGCTACACTGGAGAGAAGGTCCCGATGTTCCGTGTCAGATGGGCCAAGAGCGTCCTAAAAGAAGACTGGTATTTCACCATCATGGTTATACCCGAAGCCAAATCCAAGACCGCGGGCGCATACGTCACCGTGAAAAATGAGCCATGGGTACTGGCTTCCCAAGTGGACCAATGCTTCTTCATTACCGACCCGTCAAAGCCCAGTCGTGTTGTCGTGAGGAGAGGCAAAAGGAAGATCATCGGAATGGATGGAGTCGCCAATGAGCAAGACTTCGACAAGTACGGCGACCCGAAGATGGAACATGACGACGATGATGAAGTGCCATACACCACTAGAAGAAGTAGGACCACCCTACCTAAAGGTCGTCCGTTCAACAGAAGAACTCCATTTGCGAAAAAGAAGGGCAAGAATATTGTGAAAAGATAGCTAAGATCGATTGTATTTAAATTGTAGCCTTCATTTCTCGATTGTATTTCGACATATGGAAATGGGCACTTTTTGAATTCATGAATATTTTTTTTCAAATTTGATGATATTTTTTCATATTCATAATTTTTTTCTAAAAAATTATTGGATGCAACCAAAAATCCAAAAAAATATGTTCAAACACTACTAGGGAAAACCCTAGTAGTAGCACGGGTTTTGAGGCTAGCAGCAGCGCGGGTGGCCGCGCTACTAATAAGGCGCTACAACTAACTTATAGTAGTAGCGTGATCCTTACCCGCGCTACTATAGTTGACGATATCAGCAGCGCTTTTTATGAACACGCTACTCTTACTTAGCTGTAGCGATTTCGCAGTCCCTCGCTACTGCTATATCTTTCATCATTTCCCCCCATACCCCTTTACCTTTCAGTTTCCCTTTCAGATACTAGATACTAGGTACTGCTATTAGATATCAAATTCATAAACCATTACTGGGTAGTACTCCCTTCATTCCAAATTACTCGTCGTGGTTTTAGTTCAAACCACGACGAGTAATTTGGAACGAAGGGAGTACTAGATAACAATTTAATGCATAGTCAACATGCATCCTCAAGCAGTACAAGGTCATATCAATGGCGATCATCATATGTAGTTCTAGACGATATCGACGACGATCATCATATGTAGTTCTAGATGATATAGCCACACACACATATGAAGTTCTAGATGATATAGCCACACGAACATATGTAGTTCTAGATGATATCGAAGACAATCATCATCCTCAAGCCTGGGCGGTTGGTGTTCCTGATAGTAATTAGGATGGCCTGTACAACACGAAGATTCTTGCCATCGAGGAATTTCTTCCAACCAACCGAGTTTAAGTGTGTGCGACTGTCCGTGTCCACGCGGTAAGTACAGGTTGTGACGGAGCCCCTTGCAGTAAGGCGTAGTCCAGCTGAGCCTTCTTCATCAGGATCGATACCATAACTCACAAATATGCTCTTTGCCAATTTCTGAATAAGAAAAACATTTCAATTAATAAATAGCCTCGCAAATAAGTACATATGCATTATCTACACTATTAATAGTTTCCTTAGATTCTTCACTAATTAGCATGTGATCGAACTCTACACTAAAACATATCATCGATTAGATTCCACACAACATACCATATCATTGGACTGTACACTAAGTATTTCATCGGATAATTTGCGTTTGTAAGTATAACATACCATATCATGTCGATCAACCATGGTATTTGTCAGGCGGGTCACGAATGGCACCCCGACAAAGTCAGCACGTGGCGGAATTATGTCCCACAGGTTGGAGACCTCCTCCTCGCTTAGCCTTGTTCTTTCAGCTACGATGGCTTCATGAAGTGGGTCCTCATCATCTTCATCGAGCGGGTCCTCATTATCTTCATCATCTTCATCACCTTCATCACCTTCATCATCTTCCACCAGGTTGAGATAAATGGCAGCCAACTTGGGTTTTTCTGTTCTGAAGGAGAAGCTGATCAACTCACCACCAGTAAGACGCATGCGAGCGACCAAATGGGCCCATCCATCTCCTCCAATCCGCAACATATTGCGTCCTTTCTCGACCTCCATAGTGTACGGCCCCCCAGGAGCCTCAAATGTCATAGTGTCTCCTGTCTGCTTGTTGAATTTCAACCTCACATTGCATGGGACGATCTGTGTAAAATAAGCAAAATGACACAATGCAGTAATGCCAACACTAAAAATAAAATAGTTATTACATTTCATCTAATTTCTTACCGCCGCATGACGAAAACCCGGCTGGAAGTAGATGCCGAACAGCTTGCCAGTTGCAAGGCTGCTGGCGCACCTTGACTTGCATAGTCGACATAGTGGTGGTGGTGGTGGCGCCATTTTTCCTAAAGCAATATGAGCAAAGGATTAACGATCCACTTCATAGGAAAGAAAAACAGTAGCATGAGATATTTTTGGTTCTTCCGCGAGAAGCAATTTGATGGACAATTATAATCCTAAGATCTAGTAACATATTAGATGACAAGGTACCACCTACATTTTGCCAAAAGTAACTAAATCAACTAAATGAAAATGTTCTAAATCAACTAAATGAAAATGGTGCATACTAAATCAAGTAAATGAACTAGCCTACTAAATCAACTAAATCAAAATGTTCTAAATCAACTAAATCTACTAGCCTACTAAATCAACTAAATCAAAATGTTCTAAATCAACTAAATCAACTAGCCTACTAAATCAACTAAATCAAAATGCTCTAAATCAACTAAATCAACTAGCCTACTAAATCAACTAAATCAAAATGTTCTAAATCAACTAGCCTACTAAATCAACTAAATCAAAATGTTCTAAATCAACTAAATCAACTAGCCTACTAAATCAACTAAATCAACTAGCCTACTAAATCAACTAAATCAAAATGTTCTAAATCAACTAAATCAACTAGCCTACTAAATCAACTAAATCAAAATGCTCTAAATCAACTAAATCAAAATGTATGGAAGATGGAGGAGGAGGCCGGTACCGAGTCCAACAAGGAGGAGGAGGGGCCGTCCGGCGGCCAGTGGAGGAGGACGGAGGAGGAAGGCGGAGCGAGGAGGGGCTGGCCGACGGCCAGTGGAGGGAGGACGGAGGAGGAAGGCGGAGCGGGGAGGGGCCGGCCAGCGGCGAGTGGAGAGGGAGGACAGAGGAGGAGGCCGGTACCGAGTCCAGCAAGGAGGAGGAGGTGACGGCGGCGCAAAGGGAGGAGGGGCGACGGGGGAGGACCGGCGCGGGGGATTGAGAGGGATCCAGTGAGTGTGTGACTGTGAGTGGATCGGATAGAGGAGATAGGATGGGAGATGGAATGGCTTAGCAGTAGCGCGCTATAGAGAAAGACGCTACTGGTAAACTACATAGCAGCAACGCCTTTCACAAAGAAGCGCTACTGCTATGTGTCAGCATGTAAAAATAGACTTATAGTTTAATGTATCAAAAATACATTGATCATCAACGATCTTTTTGTGTACAATCTGATTTTTCAATATGAGTCCTCACCGGTTTAGAAACAAGTGAAGACTCATATTGCAGCCACAAATTCTACACATAGAGTTCAATGAAGACCAAGTGCTTGTTAAAGTTTGAGGAGTAACATATTTAAGGTGGTAGAAACTCTTTTCGCGGAGCGAGGTGGGACTAAATTTTTGTAGTAAACTTAGCAGTAGCGCTTATTGGCGAAATACGCTGCTACTATGCTACGTAGCAGTAGCGCCCGTCGTTATAACACGTTACTGCTATAGCTAGCCTCGCGGCGGCCTCGTGGGAATTATAGCAGTAGCGCGTCTTTGAGCTGGCGCGCTACTGCTATATTAATTTCAGTAGTGAGTTATTCTTGAGCTCGCTACTGCTAATTAGCAGCAGCGCCTTATTTTAAAGCGCGCTGCTGATAAGATTCTGTGTATAGGCTTTTCCCTAGTAGTGAAATAACAAATTTGATGATATTTTTTCATATTCATAAATGTTTTCATATTCATATTTTTTATAAATGTTTTGAAATTTGATGATATTTTTCCACATTTATAAATGTTTTCAAATTTGATTGTCATTTTCTAAAAAATTATTAGATGCAACTAAAAATCCAAAAAAAGTTAGTAATGGCGCACAAGGGGAAGGTGCGCCATTGCTATCAAGGTATTTATGGCGCACCCGAAGGAGGTGCGACATTGATATACAAATTTTTATTTATGTTTATTCTGGTATTTTATTTTTAGTGTTCCTTTTCCTGCTTAAATTTCATGGGCACTTTTTGAATTTATGAATATTTTTTCAAATTTGATGATATTTTTTCATATTCATAAATGTTTTCTAAAAAATTATTAGATGCAACTAAAAATCCAAAATATATATTTTCAAATAACAAATTTGATGATATTTTTTCATATTCATAAATGTTTTCATATTCATATTTTTTCATAAATGTTTTCAAATTTGATGATATTTTTTCACATTCATAAATGTCTTCAAATTTGATCGGTGCATCATTGCTATCGCGGTATCTATGGTGCACCCCTAGGAGGTGCGCCATTCCTAACCTCCCCCACTAAAATATCCACCCCTCGTCCCCTCTCCCATCTCGCCCCTACCCGTTCGTCCTTCTCCCCTCTCGCCACCGCCGCTGATCCCCTTCCACCACCACCGCCGCCCCACCCACCGACGACCTCGCTCCTGGGCTCCGCCGCCCCCACCCACCCGCTCCCTCGCCTTCGCCGCACCCACCCACCCCTCCCTCCCCCCTGAGCACCGCCTCCTTCCTGAGCCCACCATCGGAG
>NC_041392.1:684982369-685050064 GCF_002162155.2 Triticum dicoccoides | reverse complement strand
CCCGCCTCCCCGAGCATGGCCGCCGCGCGTCACCACGGCCACCGACCACCCCATGCTCCGTTTGAGCTCCACCTCAACTCCGGCCACCTCAACTCCAGTCTCCGCTCCACCGCCCGCAGCCCCTTTGCCCCTCCGTCGGCTTCTCGGTGAGCTACCAAGGTAAGTCGATCCGTCCGCCACGTACATCTCGTAGAACAATCGTCTCCCCTGCCTAGACCTCGTAGATGATCCATGGCATAGATGTCGTCGACGATCGTATCCCCTGCCTAGACCTTGTAGATTATACATGGCATAGATCTCGTCGACGAACATCTCTCTTGCCTAGAACTCATAGATGATCCATGGTGTAGATCTCGTAGACGGTCACCTCCCCTGCATAGAACTCGTAGGTGAACCATCGCGTGGATATCATAGAGGATCCATCCTGCATGCTGTCCCCTTAAACTGTATGCATCTCTTTGTGGTATAGGTAGATTCGTCTCCTGTGCAGATTTTCGAGCTGGATAGAGTGGCTCTGTTTCAATTCGGGAGTAGGCCCTGGTGCTATGTGGGTAGTAGGACATATTTTCCCTCCATTCTGTTTTGATTCAGCAGCATGGTCTGTTGTTCATGCCTTCTGGTTTCATGCATCTGGAATCAATCTACACATATAGTAAGTAGTAGTAGGCCAAGCTAGTGTGGCAACCAAGGCCAAGCTAGTCCCAAACAATACTTACCTCTGAATCTGATAAGCCCATTGTGACAGTGTGATGTCCACATGGCGGCACATATACTACGAACCAGGCTAGGCACTTGATTAAAGAAGAAGAAGAAGGCATGGCTTTGACATGAGCGATGCAGAATCATTCATTCATAAATTCATTCATTCTATAAACCCTAGTAATAGAGCAGCACTAGCACATCATCAACCAACCATGCAGCCTAGATAGATAGATACATGTACTACTCCTATATAAAACACCCACACTAGCTAGCTAGCTTGGCATCTGCAGCATACTATACTATGCAGCATGATGCAACCTTTTTGCTTGTATTTTATTCAATTCAGTTCAATCAGTGGGCACCAATTATATCATCCTGGTATTTCACTTTTCATGTGGATTGGAAGTATGCTATCTTTGTTAGTGATCAGAGAACGAGCTGTCCATTGTTTCATGTGTATTTGATGAAATCTCTGATGATGTGCCGTGTCTCCAGGTCTGGAGACCAACCAGGACAAGAGCAAGTGCCAGCAGTAGTTCGACAACTACAAGGAGTGCAAGAAGAGAGAGGTTCACCTTTGTTTCCCCAATTCTTGGTCACTTTGCAAAAAGAGGGAAGCTTGGTCACTTTGCAAAACTGAACCCCCCACACCACCAGTAGAACACAACCTCTTTTTTCGCAAAAAGCTAAAGTTTTTATGCTTAAAACCTTCTTAAATAGCAGTGCTTAGAACAAGATAGTCCCATGTCCAGGCCACCTCCCCCTCCCTTAGTTACACCATCCAGACCCACCATAATATTGTAGTAGCTCTTGTTTGTTCCTTCTTGAGATGATGATGCTGCCGCTGTACTAACTGTATTCACTGTTGCTGCTATACTTGTGATGATGTTGTACTTGTGATGATGCTACTTGTGATATTCTGAAATGACCCATTGGCGACTTCATTACACGGGGATAATGATTTTGCAAGTACCCCGAGAGGCCCTTGAGTTTGCTGGAATGTCGATTAATTTCCGTTCCGGCAAATTCAGGTACTCCATATGTCCTATTTTCAGCAAAGGTCATGCTGAAATTTTCCATGAATTTTAGCATGCCTTTGCTAAAAATAGGACATATGGGGTACTTGCGACTAATGGATGGGCCGGGATATCCTATTACTTAATTAAGTAGGATCATCTGCCTCTTGTGTTATACATATAGAAGTGTGATATCAACTCATAGTTATTACTAATGTCAGTTGCTCGTCATCGATAAACCCTAATCTGGTAGGATGACCTACTAAAAAACCCCATACCACATATTCTATTTGGATGGCCCTGCTAACCCTTGACCATAAATACTTGAGATGGATGTAGCAGGCTTAAAGAAAGAAATGTTTTTAGGCCAACTCCACTGGGCCTGGCTGAAAATGCACAAGTGTGCATAACTAACAATATTCTATTGTAAAGCTAAACAGGAAAGAGGAACCACTAATCCTAACCATTTGCTCTCAAAATTACCACTTCACTTCTTACTACTGAAAATCTTAGACCATCTCCATTCACCAATAGCTCAAACCAGTTCGAAGGGCGTGTTTTCACCACACTGTGGATTATCTTATTGGACCCAACAGATATTTGCAGAAGTAACTTCCTATTCACCTAAAGGCATGAATTATCCAAATCTTGATTTATCCTCATTAAAGCTTTCCATCTGAATGGATTCTGCTACCTATCTATCCTCTACAAGACCCTCCACCTATGTTTCTAATTAGATACCTTTCTTTCAACTCTTAACCAGTTCCATTTCTCCACTAGAATTTTGCCTAGAACTTGTTATATCAACCAATCAACTCCTTATTAGAAGAACTCCACCAAAATTTTCCCTAGAACGCATGGAAGTTTCCAGGTCCGCGTAGGGTCTCCGTTATAACTTATAAGAACTTGGAAATGCAATCTATTAGTGCAAGAAGTGAATGAAACTCTATTACTTCAAGAACCAGCATATTT
Organism: Triticum dicoccoides; assembly: GCF_002162155.2. Lineage (NCBI taxonomy): Eukaryota > Viridiplantae > Streptophyta > Magnoliopsida > Poales > Poaceae > Triticum > Triticum dicoccoides. The sequence continues at coordinate 685,047,374 of NC_041392.1, read as the reverse complement.
AATACTTCAAAAAGTTCTATCATGTTCTAGATGGGTCCTCAATATAAATAGAGATGGTCAATTCTACAGAAAATGTGACCTAAAAGTACATCAGAATCAACCAGGAAACCACCATGATTATGGGAATTGGAACCTAAAGCCTTATGTCATATCCAGATGCAAGTCATGGCTCAAGTATAAAGAATGGAGTAAACTTATTGATATTTTGTGCTAAGATTTAACAAATGTCAATATCACTAAGATTTAACAAAAGGTCAATATTACTTAATTAAGTAGGATGAACTTGTTATAATATTTTCAAGATGATATGATGATGATGGCTTTTAGGGTGCCTCGTCATTGATAAACCCTAAATGAGGAAAACTTAGGCTTTTGGGGTGCCTCGGCGTCGACAAACCCTAAATGATATAACCTTGGATTTTAGGGTGCCTCGGCATCGATAAACCCTAAACGATTAAAACTTAGGCTTTTGGGGTGCCTCAGCGTCGATAAACCCTAAATGATAACCTTGGCTTTTAGGGTGCCTCGACGTCGACAAACCCTAAATGATAAAACCTTAGCTTTTAGGGTGCCTCGGCATCGATAAACCCTAAATGATGAAAACTTCACTTAGCATTTAGGGTGCCTCAGCGTCGACAAACCCTAAATGATAAAACCTTGGCTTTTAGGGTGCCTCGGTGTCGATAAAAACCTAAATGATGAAAGCTTAGGCTTTTAGGGTGCCTCGGCGTCGACAAACCCTAAATGATAAAAGTTTAGCTTTTAGGATGCCTTGGTGTCGACAAACCCTAAATGATGAGACCATGATAATTCCTCACAAACCAATCCTTAAATAACACTGAGCCATTATGCCGTCACCCTTGAAGCCTTGCGGGCTTTGCAGCCCTTAGCTTGTTCATTTTGTAGATTTCCAAAATACAGTTTTGTACCGCACACCGAAGCCAACATTTTGGCGAGGTTATTTGGTCAACTTAGAGATCTTGTTCCTTGACAATAACCAACTATTTGACCAAACTTGTTTCCTATTAGAGAGAAACATGGCCCACAACGATGAGGCCGGCGGTTCGGGCAAGGCATTCTGGGAGCTGTCCCAGGAGATGGAGGAAGAACCTCACCGCTATGAGGACGCCGCGGAAGACACCGATCCCGACTACACAACCCCTAGTGGCGTCGGGGATGACACCACTGATGGTGCCGCCGAGGATGCCACCACTGATGATGGCAGCGCACGCACAGATGGTAGCCAACCGAAGAGGCAACGGAACGACCGGCACCCGAACATGCTCGGCACCGTCAAGGAGGAATTTACTAAAGTGTCCTCCGAGGGGCATCCAACGACACCCAAAGAATTAGTCAAGGGGTACGCGGGACAGCTCAGGTGCATTCTCCGGAGCACCGTCTCGATCAACACCGAGAACCTAAGGCATCGTGACTGAGGGAATTTGCGCAACCTCCTCTTCACGAAGATGCACGAACGATACAAGTTCCCCAGTGACTTCGCAAACACACGCCTCTCAGGGAATAAAGTGAAACAGTCCCGCCCTCACGAAGATGAGCACGGCCCTGGCTACTTGGAGAGCCGCGGCGAAGAGAATGATTGAAAAAGGTGATAGTTATGAGAAGATCAAGGAGAAAAATCCTTCGATCAGCGAAGATGACTACCTGGAGTTCAAGATCAAGTGCGAGAGCAACACAACCATGGAATCAAGTCAGTGGGGGAAAGATATGCGGGACATGAACTTAGGGGTCGACAAACTCGGTCCCGACGGTTACAGAGTGGCGGAACCTATATGGGACAAGGAGGACGCAGAGTGTGCCGAGCAAGGCCTACCGCCCCTCTTCGAAAAATACCGTGACAAGCAGACCAGGAACTATGTCAGGGCCCGGTACAAGATTGACCCCGTAACCAAGGAGCTTACCACGGATCCGAAGACCAAGGCGCTTGAGCTTGTTCTGGTAAGGAATACACCCCCGCGTAATTAGCTCCATATGGTTGCATTCTAATTAATGAAGCCAATTTTCTAAATGGTTCACGTTCCTTCCGCAGGACACAGAAAGCAGTAGCGCGGGGTCATCTCAGAGTTGCCCCTTCGACACCCCTTTAAATAGGGCGTTGAACATAATGAAAAACAAGGATAAGCTTAGTAAGCCGCCGTCAGCTGGTCGTGTGGCCGGCAAAGGCTTGTCCACGAAATGGTCAGAATACTATACCGCTGGGCGAAAGGAGAGAAAGACCAGCTCAGAAAGCCAGGAGCGCGAGGTTCAAGAACTCAAGGCAAAAGTGGCGCGGATTTCGGAGATAGTCGAAGGGCAAGTGCGGGACCAACTGGGAGCGATGATCACCGCCATTATGTCTGCCTTGCTTGAGGGGATGCAGGCGTGGATTGCGGGCGGCCAACAGGGGCCGCACCCGATTCCCAGCTTCACGGGTAGCAACTCGCACAACGTGCCGACGACATTGGTGTCTTCGGCGTTGGTGCCGGCATTGGAGCTTAATGCACCCGGGTGTGGGTAGAATACGTCGGCCGGCACCTCGGCAGCAAGCGGCCCCTCCGTCACTTGCACGCCCACCATTGGCGGTGCCTCGACATTAGCCGAGCTCGACGCCATCACGGTAACTAAGCCTCTCGGCCGATGACTTCATCTCCTTGCCTTTGAATGGGCATCCTTGACGCCCTACATGTTTTTGTAGGGCGCCGCCGATGTTCCATGCACTCTCCTGGACTTCGTGAACGGCCAGTTGATCGATGTCGCCAAAGCCAGTATCGTTCAACCAAGCAACTGCCTGTTCCACGGTAATCCGATGCCACCCAACGTGTATAGGGTTCAACTGGTTCGGGTGCTGCGGGGCTGCGATGACTTGTTACCTCCATATTGACCCCCTGGGGCCGACGAAGATGATGTGATGACCCTCAGCGCCTCCATAGGCTGGTCCATGCTTTGGCCGAAGAGCCAGATTCGTTTGGGGGCGGGGGACACCACCCCACAGACAACACCGCTAGTCGTGCCGGCGCCAAGCCATGGCAAGACCGCCGCAACGCTACCGGATGACGACGACGAACATATGGCCGATCCGGACATGCATATGGCACAGGATCTGGACGACAACGACGGTTCATTTACCAGGGTCGATAAGTACTTCAATGAACATGGGTACGGTGACGAATTCTTGGGGCCTCCTTCTCAAGAACCCAACTCTACAAAAGACGATTGCAATCTAGCTGGTACCGCGGAGAAACCCAATTGCAACAGGCGTCGTCTGGCGTTCAGTTCTCAGGAGACGCCTCCAGCTGCCGCCTTCACCGAGCCTCAGATAGCCGAGGTGCGAAATATTATCAGCCCCAACACACTCAAGAAGGTTGTCTCTGAGCAGAACTCGATCCCATTACAGAAGAAGAAGAAGGGACGGAAAAGAAAGAATAACAAGGCTGCAGGCCAGCCGGCACCGAGTATGATCCGCGCTCAGGACGGGCCACCTACATCTAAGGATATGTCGAGGAGGGTGCATGTGGCGGGTAGGCCGATGCTACCGACTAATCTGCTCAATGCTGGAACCGGTGCTATGCAGAATCTGCATGACAGTGTTCTTTCTTTGGAGAAGCGGCGTCTCTCCGAGAATGATGTGGCATACCCGGTTTTCGTGGCCAAGGTGCCAGAGGGCAAGGGCTTTGTCGATAGTGCCATCGGGGGTATGATCGTCCTGCGGTTTGATGACATCTTCGCTGTGTTTAACCTTCATCCGCTACACTACACCTTCATTCGGCTATTTTCGCTAAGTATGGAGATGTGGATATTTAGAGACAAGACCCCGGACATGGTGATAGTAGACCCATTCTACATGCGTGCCAAGATCTTGGCCAGCACTGGGGACCAGCAAGTCGCGAGTTCATACCTTGAAGGTGTCATTCTGGCAAACCCAGATAAGGATAACTTCCTCGTGCCTTACTTTCCCGAGTAAGTCATCCTCTCACCGCCCCGTAACAGATGATTTCTTAGATTTTGATCGTTCTTTTTTTTCTAACATTCCGTGTTTCGTGCAGTGACACACGTTGCACACTCATCCTCTTAAGCCCAAACTATTCCATGGCCACGTATTTCGACTCGGACCGTCAGTCGAATAAAGACTACACAAATATTAAGAAAGTTCTTGATGATGTTCTCCCCGGCTACACCATATCTGGAGGCACCTTCAGGAGGCCAATTCGTAGGTACGACAAGCACGTGTTCACCCACGTAACGGCTTTCCCCTGCGTGAAGCAGCCGCCTGGCGGACAGAAGGATGCCTACTACGCCCTCCATCACATGCTCGCGATTGTACGGGACCATATTCAACTTCTGCTACCAAATAGTCTCAAAGATTGGGCCGCACGCTTGTCGGCAATCCAGGACGCGGACCTCAAACAAGAATTCTTTCGCATCCAGTCAGAGTTTGCGGAAATCATCCATCAAGATGTCCGTCGTACCTCGGGGCAGTTCTATCTAAGATATCAACCATCCAACAGTGAAATAGAAACAACGCTACAAATGCAGGCTGACAACGATCGCGATTTCATGACCATCACAAAAGACGGCGGCTTCATCCATGCTCCGGTCCCTGAGTCGAGTCAAAAGTAGTGATGCTAGGTAGTTCTGAAATACTGATTAGCTCATGTTGTAATTAAACTTTAATGAACTTGTATGTCTCTTTGGTTTGGACATCGTTCAACTTATATGTAATCGATGCTATTTATTAGCAGGACCATGAATCATGCCATTAATGTGTTGCTTTTCTCTTCCTATCCTTTTGTTGCATACTTATATATTGCTTATATATTGTGTGTGAGTTGCTACTAACATTTTGTTTGTCTAGTGCATAGAGATGCCATCGTATGTCATGTACAAGGGTAAGGTTCCCGGAGTCTACGACAACTGGGAGGAGTGTGGGAGACAGGTTCACCATTTCAGCGGTAACAGTTACAAAGGGTACACCACAAGGGCAGAGGCGTAAGCTAGATACGCACGCTATCTAGCGGGCGAGAGGAGGGAGCGGAGGAGGAACCAGATGAAGACCAGTTTCATCGCGATGATGCTCATCGTGATGACCGCAGCTCTCTTCTATGTGATGGTATTTTAGATGATCGATATCGACTTGTAATGTGAAGACAAACTCACTACTCACTGTCGGTGTCAAAACCGGCGGGTCTCGGGTAGGGGGTCCCGAACTGTGCGTCTAAGGTGGATGGTAACAGGAGGCAGGGGACATAATGTTTACCCAGGTTCGGGCCCTCTCGATGGAGGTAATACCCTACTTCGTGCTTGATTGATCTTGATGATATGAGTATTACAAGAGTTGATCTACCACGAGACCGTAGAGGCTAAACCCTAGAAGCTAGCCTATGATAATGATTGTTGTTGTCCTACGGACTAAACCCTACGGTTTATATAGACACCGGAGGGGGCTAGGGTTACACAGAGTCGGTTACAAGGGAGGAGATCTACATATCCGAATTGCCAAGCTTGCCTTCCACGCAAAGGAGAGTCCCACCCGGACATGGGACGAAGTCTTCAATCTTGTATCTTCATAGTCCAATAGTCCGGCTAGTATATAGTCGGGCTGTCCGAGGACCCCCTAATCCATGATTGACAACCCCTTATCGTGTTGGTTGTGAGAAGTTATTTGTTCTATGCAGGTATGAGGGACTCGCGCGTAGCCTCCTACTGGATTGACACCTTGGTTCTCAAAAACTGAGGGAAATACTTACGCTACTTTGCTGCATCCCTCAGTAGCCCCTGAACCAGGCTTCAATGACGATGAGTCCGGCGCGTAGATTGTATTCGGCATTGCAAGGCGGGTTCCTTCTCCGAACACTCCATAGAAGATTTTGAACACAAGGATTGTATCCAGCTCTGCAAAACAAATTCCACATACCACCGTAGAGAGTATATTATTCCACAAATCTAATCAGCTGTCAACTTTTCATAACGTGACGTCCTGCCGTGGCCCGGTCATTACGAACCCTTTTTCCCAACCAGCTACCGCACATATTGCGAGGTGGTTTTCTTGGCACGTCTCGTCGAAGCAGAGATCGTGTCCCCTTATCACGGGATTCTCATGAATACGGGTGTGGGTAACCCAACGACGCCATCAATCACGGCTGTTGGGGAATAAGCGAGTTTACCAGGCAGGTGGGGAGGCGCATAGTTTATTCCGCCCTTATAAAGGGACAAGGACTCGTCCTTTTCACCCACACCCTCTTCTTCCCTGCCCATCCATTCTCGCATACTCGAGCTCCAACGCCCAAGTTCGCATTTTCTCTGCAAAACTACCCCGAACATGTCCGGAGTGGGAGGCAAGTGGATGGTCTCCTCTGTTACAAAGGAGAACATTACGAAGCTCCGGGAAGCTCGATACCTGGCCGCAGATATCGCGCACCGGCTCCCAGACACGGGGCAGATCGTCCCTACCTCCGAACCCCACGAAAGGGTTGTATTCCTTACCCATTTCGTCCGTGGGCTGGGATTTCCCCTCCACCCATTTGTTCACGGGCTCACGTTCTACTATGGGCTGGACTTCCTCGATTTGGACCCAAATTTCATCCTCAACATCTCGGCGTTTATTGTCGTGTGCGAGGCCTTCCTCCGCATCAAGCCCCACTTCGGTCTGTGGCTGAAGACCTTCAATGTTAAACCAAAGGTGGCGGTCGGCTAGCAAGCGGAGTGCGGAGGCGCCCTGGTGGAAAAAATGCCCAATGTCACCTGGCTCGAAGGCTCCTATGTGGAGACAGTGAAGGGGTGGCAATCGGGGTGGTTCTACATCACCGAGCCGCCTGACACCAACTGGGTGGCGGCCCCCGAATTTCGATCCGGCATCCCCACGCGGTTCACCTCCTAGAAAGAGAAGGGCCTATCCTGGGGTTCATCGGTGGAGCTGACCGGACTCCAGAACTGTGTTAAAACATGATAAGCAAGAAAATCAAGCTTGTCAACGTGGTCCAGGTCATGCTCTTACGCCGGATCCTCCCGTGTCAAAGACGTGCATTCAGTATGTTGGAGTTCGACCCGGCTAAGCACCAGACGCTGCGAGAGCTCTTCGAAACGACACACCAGGACATCTGGAGGGTGTTGTTCAAGTCTGTCGAGGTACCTCCTCCCCTTACGGAGGATCGTGGAATCAGCGCAAAGCGCCCTGCCAATCCGGTAAGCTCCTTATATCTAATAAGATGTTTCTTTCCCCAGTATAATCATGTGGGGGATCTAAGCCTCCATGCCATTTAACAGGAATGGGTCGCGACAGCGGAGCGGATTGATTGTCCGGCCCCACTGCCCGAGGATCCAGTAAGGGCTCTCTTAACGGAGATGCTGGTTCGAGCGCCCTATGAGGCGCCGGAGAAGAAGGCCATGGGGACCAGGAAAGGTCTCCGGCGCAAGGTCGTATCAGACTCATCGTCCAATAACACCGAGGCGCCCTCCTCCTATGAAAACAAGGAGGAGGAAGAGGAAAGTTCTGCCCCCCAGCCGGGGGAGACAAGAAAAGGAAGGTCGCCCCGTCAGGGGAAGCCGAAGGGTCCAAGAAGGGAAGGACTCTCCTTCCGGACTGCTCCACGACGGCCGCTTTTAGCGACAAGGAGTGGTTACCCAGGTACAAGCCCCTGGCAAAGTCGTAGGTAACCGGATACCATAATAGTTCTTGGTATGTTTCATTTTATTACTTCTTATCATGCCGAACATGATCATGCAGCCCGTCCAAAGCCCATATCGATGTATCCTCATCGGATGAGTCTTTGGGCCCGTCGGAGATGAATAACGATTCACTCCCGACCGTCTCCTCCCCCTGCCCTACGGACGATGTCGAGGTGTTGTCCCAAAGGGTACTAAACCAAGGGAAGACAGTTCCGAAAGCGCCCCAAGGTGACATTCCGGATGATGGGCGCACGAGGGGCAAGACCCCCATGGGCTCTAATGCTGGGGGCAGCAAGTCTGTGCCGATGGCCTCTGTCCATCCAGGGGCATCGGACAATTTGCTGGAAGCGCTTCGCGGCACTTCCATTAACGAAGAGCACCAGACTATCATGAGTGTGGTGGTCAAGAAGGTTCAGTCCGCCAAAAGCGGACTGACTGAAGCCTGTGCCAGCCTCCTAATAGGCTTCGAGGTAAGTAATCAAATTATGAGAAAATGTTACAGCATAGACAGTAGCCCCTGATGCTCTGTTTGGTGTTCGGAAGAAAGGCCGAACAGAGGATCAAATAATAATCACAGGAGTCTAATCAGAATATTTCTATGTGAATAAGCAGGCTTCACTTCTGGTCATTGCCGCTCACACGGCGGAGGTCTCCGCACTGAAGCGGGACCTTGAGCGGTCCGAGGAAGAGTTCGACCTTACCTAGAGGCAGCTCGAAGAGAACAAAGGTAAGTGATACCTCATCTGTTTATTGATAAAAAAAGGAAACTGGTTGTTAGATCATAGGATTGTCATGAATTTTTCTAGGGGCCACGACCGAAGTGGCGACCCTGAAGAAGGCGCTGTCCGAGGCCGAAGGCAAAGCGGCCAAGGAGCGCGCCGAGCGCGAGCAGCAAGAGGCCCGAGTCGGCTAGGTTCAGCAAGAGCTCCAGGAGTTTGTCAAGAAGTACGATTCCTTGGAGCGCGACTCTAGGACACAAGGGCCCGATCGAACTTGCGAAGGCCGTCAAGAATGCACGAAATGGCAAGGCCGAAGCCCAAAAGGCCCTCCGGGAAATTGAGGCGGTCAAGAAGATAGCAGTGGGTAAGGCATTCATTATGCAAAGCAAGCATGTGAAGGAAACTTTCCTTTTACTTACGTGAATTCGGAGCTCTCTAGGAGCGTTCACAGATCTACCCAGTAGTGTGTCGGATGCCGCAGAGTTCTACCGGGCCGAGGAAGGGAGCTCGATGGAGAAGCTGTTCTAGTCTCAATATACTGGGACCGAACATCCGATGCCCTTGAGAGACCAGTTGAAGCAACTGGTCGAGCTTCACAAGGCGGCCGAACTGGCCATGAAGGGCCTCATAGTCCGGATGTGGCCTGGCGAGCCCCTGCCTGGCAGCTATTTCGGCCTGGTAAGGCGGCTTGTGAACGCCTGCCCCCGGTTTGAAGTCATAAAGCAGTCCGTCTGCATTGAGGGTGAGCGCAGGGCTTTTGCCCGGGCGAAAGTGCACTGGGCGAAGATGGACGCCGAAAAGCTGGTGAAGGAGGGGCCGCCGGAGGGCAAGGAGCATCGCCACCACGAAAAGTATCATGACAGTGTCCTGAAGGGTGCTCGCCTTGTGGCAGAGGAATGTGCTAAGTATGTAATATTTGAATGAATGTACTCATGTAATCCTGTAATGTGAAACGAGTTCATGTGCACTATATAACGCTTGTAAATTTAAAATATTACCTTCTGTGCGGCCGTTTATAAAATTTGAGAGTTTGGCTAGTCGTCGGCTTCTACCCCCATGTAACTAGTACTGAGGTGTTCGGGATAAACCTGACCACTCTTTGTCCCAGTTTTGGGTCCTTCGAAGGAGGTGTTTAGCACAACGAACCTAGCAATCGGACTATAAAGCTTTATCACTCTAACTTAGCCATAGAAGTCTACAATTTTAAATTTTGGCGAAGCCCCTATGATGGCGTCCTGGACTAGGAGGTACTCACCACGTCATCTCCCGATCTGTTAGATTGGGCCGAGGACCCCCATGGCCGTATACTCATGGGCTAGTTCGGACGGCTGCCACACACATAGAAGATTCCACAAGACTTGGTGATCAAGGCAAGGACTCCTCCCCACCGGCGTATTCGGCTAGGACTCCTGTTATCCTAGGCTTCTGGTGCATTATATAAACCGAGTCCAGGCAAGTTGATAGAGGATAGACAACAATCATAATCATAGGCTAGCTTCTAGGGTTTAGCCTCTACGATCTCGTGATAGATCAACTCTTGTAATACTCATATCATCAAGAACAATCAAGCAGGACATAGGGTATTGCCTTCTTCAGGAGGGCCCGAACCTGGGTAAACATCATGTCCCCCGCCTCCTATTACCATCGATCTTAGACACACAGTTCGGGACCCCTTACACGAGATCCGCCTTTTTTGACACCGACATTGGTGCTTTCATTGAGAGTTCCGCTGTGTGATCGGCAAAAGGTTCAATGGCTCGTCCGCAGGTCAACTGCGACGCCGGCTTCTTCGTCACCGGCTCGGCCGGTCCCCTTGGCTGGACCAAGGACTGTGCCCTACCTCCGATCATCATGTTCGGATGAGGGCCTTCATCAACATCAACTCCGATCTCTATCAAGATCATGGAGGAATCATCCAGGGAGCCCGGGGGCTCAACGTCAACATTGCCCTTGGGCGACCGTGCTGTTTTTCTGGACAGCGAACTCATATCCACCGCCACCGCCTCCTCAAGTGTCGTTTTAACGATTACTTCGGTGGAATTGTGCGGAATTGAGTCTACAACAACCCTGGAAAATTTGTCGAGTTCCGATGGAGGAATCTCTGGCAATTTGTGATATACCGGAGCCCTGTCAAATCTAGACCAGAATCTGGACGAGTTTAGGGCATGGTGTCCAGCTTCTAGCTCGGACATCCTTTGGAAGATCCAACCATTGATCGGCTGCGCAATTCCTATATCTACCACCCCTCAAAATTTCAGCTCGATCCGACCTTCCAAACTTCGGGAACCTTCCGATTAGTGCATCACTTTCCGGATCTGTTTTCTGCGCGAAAACGAATCTGACCCGAGTTCGTCTTTTTTATGAACGGGATTTCGGACATCCTTTTTGATGGAAGTTTTGTATGGGGTATTGTGTTTTGTTCCCAAACACATCCCACTAACTTTAAAATCTTTTGAACATGATCTTCACCATCATGCCGGTGTCAAACCAGCCCGGCAATATTGCTCCATGGCTGCCGACCTGCGCTAGACACGTCGTCACTTTGTTGAGCCAAGCTCAACTTCTTCGGATCATCATCTCGGCGAGCCGAACAGGAGTTCAGCATCGCGAAGGATAAATCATCACCAACATCGCCTCCCCACGGATTACACGGAGCGGGCACACCGGCATCGCCGCACGGTCACTTCATCAAGCCGGCATTGACCATGTCAGGACCTGCGTCGGTAGGGCCACACTGCTGCTCCTTCAAGCCGGTGTCCATCACGCCGACCTACTTCCACTCATCGGCTGACATCGAGGCTGGACCGGGTGCTTCGCCATCTCTTCATCAACCTACTCCGAAGACTTCGGTGTCACTAGCCGACTAGCTCCGTCACGTTAGCTGGACCGAGGGCTTTGCCTCGGCAAGCCAACCTTTGCTAGCATCACCTTGCCGTCGCTTTATCGCCCATCAGGCAATGGGTGTGCGGATCGAGTCCCAATTCTAGGAATCACCTTTCTTCGGATTGCTACAACAAATAAACAAGGTGCTATTAATCCTAGTAATTTTTTTTGCTTGTTCGGGTTCATTTTTCCCAAGGAATTATTACTTCGGTTTTTCCATCATATGTACACAGGTCTATCAAATGGTGGCCGCATTAACGACGGTCGCATGGTGGTTCGGTCTGTTTCCGTATATAGTCCGGCGAATGCCGCATCTGGAAGTCGGACCGACCTGTGAATTCAGACTTGGCCATGCCTTTACCGCAGCACGCCGACGCCCGACATCGACATTGATTTCGGTGCCAGGCCATATTTCTTTTATTGCTCACTTTGCATAAATTATTTATTATGCAACGATTTTTTTACTATGATCTCTGGTTTGCACTATTTTCCAAGCCTATGGCACTTTTAACTATTTGTGTGTTTCTAGCATAAGTCTCGCAGTGCAACGCCGGACACCTTTAGAGATTCGGCAAAAACATTCTCGGACACTACTATATGCATGGATTTCGAATTGTGTCTTCGGTCAATAGTTGGGTTGCCCGGCTCCTGTGCTTGCCTCCTACGTTCCGCTTTGTTCGGCTAGGTGCGCAAAGGGAGAAACACTATGATTGTGCTTCTAGCTCGCATGGTTAAGCACCTTAGTGGAGAAAGCCGAAAACTGACTATCACAACAGGTGTAAACTGGTCAGCGATCCGATGACTATGTTAAAATGACGGGCCGTTCATAACATTGGCCGAAGTGTTTACAGCTTGACCTCGGATGTCGCCGAACACTAACCGGGGGCTCATAGCTAGCTTCCCCAGTTTAAAGCTCCTATGACTAAGCGAAAGTTATAAACCCCGCATATCTGATTGCCTCGTTTACGCTAACACAACCGCCTTCGGGCACCGAGACGTCGGCTAAGGGGTGTTTTGTTATTGCAGAAACACCCTGCGTAGTATCTACCAAGGGGTAGAGGCCGACGATGGGCCACTTTCAACTGATAAACGGTCGCAATGGAGTCAAAATAATGATGTAAAGTACTTGGATACATAGAATCATTACACATAATTTGTGATTTTACTCTGGATATCGATCCTTAATTCGACCACCCATGCCCACATTAAGGCTCGGGGGCTATTGGGCTTTGCGCTCATAATTTACAAATATTAAAGGGGCACATCGATCCCCTGATCTGGTGTTGCCACCCGACCAGTGTCTCGGGGGATACTGCATTGCCTATTCAATGTAGAAAATTCAAAGGGCTCAGTGTTTGGCTTGATCGAACTATGGGAAAGCGCGTCTTTGGACAAAAATAAGTACCATCTAGACCTATCTGGCATCAAGCTAATATATCATGGCGACTTCTCACAACCCTCTCTCAGGGGCCCGTTCGTCGATCACTATTATCTCTAATATATTACACTGCATTTTTTACTCCTATGTATGCTGCTGAGCTAGGAGTTGATCCTTAGGTCGATTTCGCACATCGACCTGAGTCTCAGGGGCTACTGGGAACAACGGTTTTATGCTTGCCTTCAGGTGCATCTCGGGTTTTAGACTGATACACACCTTGAGGGCTACTGGATATACATCGGCAGAGAATAAACTGCACCAGTTCAAAATATTCACAAAAAATCAGCCCGCGGTCGGGGTGGTGCACCACCTTGGAAGTAGTCTAGCATAAAGCTCGGGCGCTAGCGGCTAGCTCCATAGAGGGCATTTCCGGCATTAAGCTCGGCTAAACTCCTTCAACTTTTTTGGACCAAGATGATCTATGACATCTTGGATATAGTTCGGTGTTGGAGCTTGGACACAGACCGGCGTTGGAGCTTGGATACATTTCGGTCTTGGAGCTCGAAAGCAGTCCGTCATTGGTGCTCGGCTGCAAAAGATACCTCGAATGCAGTCCGACGTTAGAGCTCGGACGCAAGAGGACACTGTCTCCCGGAAACAGCTTCAAACCCGAGGTGTGGCATAAAAATAACAAGGCATTGATAAAGGCCGGAAACTTAAAGGGGCTCCTCGGATACCCGACGTTTAAACTCGTCGAATGCATTTCGGCGATCCTCAAGATCGAAGATGAGAAGATTTGTTGAACCTGTTTTCAAGACTGACAACCGAAGATGAAAAACAGTTCGGAAGAATTGAGGAGCGTCCCTAACTTGAAGACCAGTTCAGGGGGCTACTGACGGTGTCCTGGACTAGGGGGTACTCACCACATCATCTCCCGATCTGTTAGATTGAGCCGAGGACCCCCATGGCCGTATACTAATGGGCCAGTTCAGACAGCTGCCGCATACATGGAAGATTCCACAAGACTTGGTGATCAAGACAAGGACTCCTCCCCACCGGTGTATTCGGCTAGGACTCTTGTTATCCTAGGCCTCTGGTGCATTACATAAACCCAGACCAAGCTAGTCGATAGAGGATAGACAACAATCATAATCATAGGCTAGCTTCTAGGGTTTAGCCTCTATGATATCGTGGTAGATCAACTATTGTAATACTCATATCACCAAGAACAATCAAGCAGGACGTAGGGTATTACCTCCTTCAAGAGGGCCTGAACCTGGGTAAACATCGTGTCCCCCGCCCCTTGTTACCATCGATCTTAGACGCACAGTTCGGGACCCCCTACCCGAGATCCGCCGGTTTTGACACCGACACCCTAGTATTCGGAAGGCCGAACTTCGGGCGCTATGTATGCCTAAATCGGACAAGGCCGACTCCTCTCCCGAAGCGGAACAAATCTTTAAGGATTTGAGACCTCTCGAACAGCGACCAGCTCTCACCACATCATGACAGTCAGTTTTCGGCTTTCTCTACTAAGGTGCTCGTCCGGAAGAACCGGGACACAATCGCAGTAGTTCTCCCAGTGCTACCTTAGCCGATATAGCAGAACGTAAGGTACCAAAACATGGGAGCCGGGCAAACCCAACTATTGACCCAAGATATGATTTGGAGCTGATGAATATAATGCTATAAGTTCGGGGTGCCGCACTGTCGAAAGTGTTCGGACTTTTCATGCCGTGTTATGGGGTACACTGAAGCCCTTGGCGCACTGGTCGTATCAGAATGTACGTGTGCGATTTGTCGTAAATAAGCAGATAGGGAAAAAAGATAAAGGAATGCAATAATGAGATGATGTTGTACATGTAGTGCAATAAGTAAAAAATAGGACTATTTGACATGTCCTATCCAAGGTCAAGCTGCGTGTGGGTATGCAACACAGGTATATCGATCGTTATCAGAGACCACCTGAGAATTCCCTTGTATGTCAAAGCTTCTTGCTTCCTTGGTGTTTCCTTCCCGTGACTGGTCCAATAATCAGACGATCGGAGAGGGCCTTCAGAGAATAGGGGCCTGAAAGGAAGAAAATGTTAAAGGTATATGGGTCCTGAAGCGGTTGAGCCGCATTGTGGTCCGTGCCATGGCCGTGCCTTCGCCTATGCCCATGGTATCTTGAGTGCGTAATTATGTACGCGCGGGGACTAGGACGGAGGCCGAATTTCTAGGCGAGCTCTAAGCGTGCCTGGCGATCCTCTTGCAGGGTACTCCGGACTCGCTTGAAGGTGTCCGGGGTCTTTTTCGCCCAATTGGCGGTTTGCCTCATAAGGCTGCTTTGCGCTTCTGCTGCGAGGGCCATAGTGTGTTCCTCCGTGCGGAGCGAGCGTTCTGTGTTTCCATTAACTGTTATAACCCTGTGAGGTCCTGGCATTTTGAGCTTGAGGTATGCATAATGCGGTACCGTATTGAATCTGGCAAATGCGGTTTGTCCGAGCAGTGCGTGATGGCCACTGCGGAAGGAGACAATATTGAAGATTAACTCCTCGCTTCAGAAGTTGTCCGGGGATCCAAAGACCACTTCCAGTGTGATTGAGCCCGTGCAACAGGCCTCTACACCTGGGATGACACCATTAAAGGTGGTTTTGGTGGGTTTGATCCTCGAGGGGTCTATACCCATTTTGCGCAATGTATCCTGATAAAGCAAGTTCAGGCTGCTTCCACCGTCCATAAGGACTCGAGTGAGGTGAAATCCGTCAATGATGGGGTCAATGACCAACGCGGCAAAACCGCCATGACAGATACTGGTGGGGTGGTCCCTGCGATCAAAGGTGATCGGATAAGAAGACCATGGGTTGACCTTTGGGGCGACTGGCTCCATCGCATAGACGTCCCTCAGTGCATGCTTGTGTTCCCTCTTGGGAATATGGGTTGCGTATATCATGTTTACCGTTTTCACTTGTGGAGGAAATTTCTTCTATCCTCCTGTGTTCGGCGGCCGGGGCTCCTCCTCGTCGTCACTATGCAGCCCCTTTTCCTTATTTTTGGCATTCAACTTGCCGGCCTATTTGAACACCCAGCATTCTCTGTTGGTGTGGTTGGCTAGTTTATCGGGGGTGCCGTGAATTTGACACTAATGATCGAGTATGCGGTCCAAGCTGGACGGGCCCGGATTGCTTCTTTTGAACGACTTTTTCCGCTGACCGGATTTAGAGCCACTGAATCCGGCATTAACTGCCGTGTCTTTGGCGTTGTTGCCGTTGTTACGGCGTTTGTGTTTATTGCGACATGGCCTGCCGTTGCTATCTTTGGCATCCAAATTGCCAGGGTTTCTTGATGTGTTGTTGCTGCGAGCCAGCCAGCTATCCTCGCCCACACAAAAGCGGGTCATGAGTGTCGTGAGGGCTGCCATGGACTTCGGCTTTTCTTGGCCGAGGTGTCGGGCGAGCCACTCGTCGGGATGTTATGCTTAAATGCCGCTAAGGCCTCGGCATCCGGACAGTCAACGATTTGGTTCTTTTTAGTTAGGAATCGAGTCCAGAATTTCCTGGCTGATTCCCCTGGATGTTGGGTTGTGTGACTCAAGTCATCGGCATCCGATGGTCGCACATAAGTGCCCTGGAAGTTGTCAAGGAATGCGTCCTCCAAATTCTCCCAACTACCAATGGAGTTTGCCGGCAGGCTATTGAGACAATGCCGAGCATGTCCTTGAGTTTTAATGGGAGGTACTTGATGACATGTAGATCATCACCGCGGGCCATGTGGATGTGGAGGAGGAAATCTTCGATCCATACAGCGGGTTCTGTTGTGCCATCATATGATTCAATATTCACGGGTTTAAAACCTTCTGGGAATTCGTGACCCATTACTTCATCAGTGAAGCATAGGGGGTGTGCGGCGCCTCTGTGCCGAGCTATACCACGAGCAGTTCATATGAGTCTTGTCTGCTATATTCGGCCCGGCCGGATTTGCTTTTAGTATATCTAGCGTGACGGTCGTCGTCACGCGATGGGGCGCGCTCCCGTGATCCATAGATTGATCTTGTATGTCCTACTTTGTTTTCCAATACGTCTCGCAGGTCCTGTGTGTTGCCCCGGGCCTTGCTGTTTTTGTTTGACTGGCGACGGGGTGCGGGCTGGACTTTGGGCTGATACGCCGCTTTGTCTCGGCCACGAGGTGGCCAGTCAGCCGCATCATACCCTGGTAGTGTAGGCTTTAATGCTTCCTCCTCGAGTTGGGGTAGCAACCTGCGCTTTGGGTAACTTTTGGTTGGGCGCTCAAGTTCGTATTCCTCGGCTGCCAGCACCTCGGTGCATCTATCTACTAGCAGATCTTGATCAGCTTGAAGCTGCTGTTGCTTTTTCTTCAGGATTTTTGTTGTGGCTATAAGCCGGCGCTTGAAGCGCTCCTGCTCGACGGGATCCTCAGGCACGATAAATTCTTCGTCGCCGAGGCTCACCTCGTCATCGAAGAGGGGCATGTAATTGTCATCCTCTGATTCTCCGTCTGCTGCCTGTTCCTTATGGATAGCTTGCCCATCCTCCCGCTCGAAGCCTGGCTGGAGGGGATTGTCTTCGTCTTCGGCATTCTCCGCAGCGTTATTGTCTCTCGTGCCGGTATCGCTGCTTTTGCTATGGCGGGGCTTAGAGCGGCACTGATGACGCCGATGCTTAGATTGCTTCTCGAGGGGATTATCCTCTGTTTCCTTATTGCCATCGCTTTCGTTGGGGGTGTCCACCATGTATATATCATATGATGAGGTGGCTGTCCAGCGCCCTGTGGGCAGTGGTTCCTGTTCTTCTCCTGCATTGTCGTCCATACCGTCGATGTTTTCGGAGTCAAAATCAAGCATGTTGGTTAAGTCATCGACCATGGCTATTAAGTGGGTGGGGGGTGGGGAATGAATTTCTTCGTTGTCCGCTTCCCACTCAAGCCGAACATAGTTCGGCCAAGGGTCTCCTGACAAGGAGAGAGACCTCAATGAATTTAGCACGTCGCCCAAGGGCGAGTGCTGAAAGATATCCGCGGAGGTAAACTCCATGATCGATGCCCAGTCAGATTCGATAGGCACGGACGCAGGCGGTTCGGAGCCTGTGGCCAGGGACAAATCCAAGGGTCCGGCAACACAGGTCTTATAAGAGGTGAAGTCGGTATTCGGCTCTATCGCCGCTGGGTGTGCGGCCTCTATGGCCTGGTCCATCCACCCGTCCTCGGACGGTACGATCTGCTTCGGATTCAGGGCCGGAGTAGCCACAGGTGTGATCTCCCAAACACCATCCAGCGGCAGAGCTAAGTCATGCTCGTCGCGACTGTGCGATGCACCTGACATGGGCTCGAATCCGTCGAAGATCAAGTCTCCGTGGATGTCGGCAGTATAGTTCAAGCTTCCAAACCTGACCTGATGGCCAGGGGCATAGCTCTTGATTTGCTCCGGATGGCCAAGCGAGTTGGCCCGCAGTACGAAGCCGCAGAATACGAAGTTCTGTCCTGGGTGAAAAGCCTCACCCTGGATCGCATCGTTGCCGATGATCGAAGGAGCCATCAAGACGTATGGTGACAACACAGTGGAACTCTCAATGAAAGCACCAATGTCGGTGTCAAAACCGGCGGATCTCGGGTAGGGGGTCCAGAACTGTGCGTCTAAGGCGAATGGTAACAGGGGCGGGGGACACAATGTTTACCCAGGTTTAGGCCCTCTCAATGGAGGTAATACCCTACTTCCTGCTTGATTGATCTTGATGATATGAGTATTACAAGAGTTGATCTACGACAAGATCGTGGAGGCTAAACCCTAGAAGCTAGCCTATGATTATGATTTTTGTTGTCCTACAGACTAAACCCTCCGGTTTATATAGATATCGGAGGGGGCTAGGGTTACACAGAGTCGGTTACAAGGAAGGAGATCTACATATCCGAATAGCCAAGCTTGCCTTCCATGCAAAGGAGAGTCCCACTCGGACACAGGACGAAGCCTTCAATCTTGTATCTTCATAATCCAGGACTCCCTCACTCGCGGTCTTGAGACTTGTAATGTTCTAACTTTGTTCGGTCTTTTGAATTCGGAGACTAATATGATGAATTGTATTCGGAGACTAATCTTCTATTTGTATTCGATAAATCTGCTGTTTATATGTTGTGCTGTCTATATTCTGTGCAGTAATATATTTTGTAACCAGTGCAAATATCAGAAAAGAAAAAAATCCTAATATTCATACTAGTGGCGCACCATACTGCACTTTAGTGGCGCACTGCAATAAACATACTAGTGGCGCATTACCTAGAAGTTCACCATTAGTAACCCAGAGCACAAGGTAAATATGCCCCCCCTGGGAGGCATAGTAATGGTGCACTAGGGGACATATTGATGGCGCACTGCCAGGTGCGCCACTATTATCTGGGATACTAATGGCGCACCAGGGGTGCACCATTAGTACTTGTTACTAGTGGCGTGTTAATAGTGGCGCACATGTAGTGCGCCATTAATGGCCAAAACAGGTGCGCCACTAATTAGCCTTTTCCTAGTAGTGAATGTCACCTCAAGTATTTGTGGGTATGATTATACGATATGCATCACACAATCTCAGATTCATCTATTCAACCAACAGAAAGAACTTCAAAGAGTTCCCCAAAGTTTCTACCAGAGAGTCAAGACGAAAACGTGTGCGAACCCCTATGCATAAGTTCACGAGGTCACGTAACTCGCAAGTTGATCACCAAAACATACATCAAGTGGATCACGTGATATCCCATTGTCACCACAGATAAGCACATGCAAGACATACATCAAGTGTTCTCAAATACTGAAAGACTCAATCCGATAAGATAACTTCAAAGGGAAAACTCAATTCATCACAAGAGAGTATAGGGGGAGAAACATCGTAAGATCCAAATATAATAGCAAAGCTAGCGATACATCAAGATCGTACCACCTCAAGAACACGAGAGAGAGAGAGATCAAAAACATAGCTACCGGTACATACCCTCAGCCTCGAGTTTAAACTACTCCCTCCTCATCATGGAGAGCGCCGGGATGATGAAGATGGCCACCGGAGAGGGATTACCCCCTCCGGCATGGTGGCGGAACGGGTCTAGATTGATTTTCGGTGGCTATGGAGGCTTCTGGCGGCGGAACTCCCGATCTATTGTGCTCCCCGATGTCTTTAGGGTATACTGATATATATAGGCGAAAGAAGTCGGTCAGGGGAGCCACGAGGGGCCCACGAGGGTGGGGGGTGCGCCCAGGGGGCAGGCGTGCCTCCCTGCCTCGTGGCCACCTCAAAGCTTCCCTGACGTCTACTCCAAGTCTCCTAGTTTGCTTCCGTTCCAAAAATAACTCTCCTGAAGGTTTCATTCCGTTTGGACTCCGTTTGATATTCCTTTTCTTCGAAACACTGAAATAGGCAATAAAACAACATTTTGGGCTGGGCCTCTGGTTAATAGGTTAGTCCCAAAAATAATATAAAAGTTTATAATAAATCCCATAAACATCCAAAACGGGTAATATAATAGCATGGGACAATAAAAAATCATAGATACGTTGGAGACGTATCAAGCATCCCCAAGCTTAATTCGTGCTTGTCCTCGAGTAGGTAAATGATAAAAACACAATTTTTGATGTGGAATGCTAGCTAACATATTTATCCATGTAATTCTCTTTATTGTGGCAAGAATATTCAGATCCATAAGATTCAAGACAAAAGTTTAATATTGACATAAAAATAATAATACTTCAAGCATACTAACAAAGTATTCGTGTCTTCTCAAAATAACATGGCCGAAGAAAGCTATCCCTACAAAATCATATAGTCTGGCTATGCTCTATCTTCAGCACATAAAATATTTAAATTATGCACAACCCCGATGACAAGCCAAGCAATTGTTTCATACTCTTGATGTTCTCAAACTTTTTCAATCTTCACGCAATACATGAGTGTGAGCCATGGACATAGCACTATAGGTGGAATAGAATGGTGGTTGTGGAGAAGACAAAAAGGAGGAAGATAGTCTCACATCAACTAGGCGTATCAACGGGCTATGGAGATGCCCATCAATAGATATCGATGTGAGTGAGTAGGGATTGCCATGCAACAGATGCACTAGAGCTATAAGTGTATGAAAGCTCAACAAAAGAAACTAGTGGGTGTGCATCCAACTCGCTTGCTCATGAAGACCTAGGGCCTTTTGAGGAAGCCCATCATTGGAATATACAAGCCAAGTTCTATAATGAAATATTCCCACTAGTATATGAAAGTGACAACATAGGAGACTCTCTATCATGGAGATCATGGTGCTACTTTGGAGCACAAGTGTGGTAAAAGGATAGTAGTATTGCCCCTTCTCTCTTTTTCTCTCATTTTTTTTGTTTTTTTTGTTTTTGGGCCTTTTTATGGCCTCTTTTTTTCTCTGTTTTTTATTGTTTGTCCGGAGTCTCATCCCGACTTGTGGGGGAATCATAGTCTCCATCATCCTTTCCTCACTGGGATAGTGCTCTAATAATGATGATCATCACACTTTTATTTACTTACAACTCAAGAATTACAACTTGATACTTAGAACAAAATATGACTCTATATGAATGCCTCTGGCGGTGTACCGGGATGTGCAATGAATAAAGAGTGACATGTATGAAAGAATTATGATCGGTGGCTTTGCCACAAATACGATGTCAACTACATGATGCAAAGCAATATGACAATGATGAAGCATGTCATAATAAACGGAATGGTGGAAAGTTGCATGGCAATATATCTCGGAATGGCTATGGAACTGCCATAATAGGTAGGTATGGTGGCTGTTTTGAGGAAGGTATATGGTGGGTTTATGGTACCGGCGAAAGTTGCGCAGTACTAGAGAGGCTAGCAAAGGTGGAAGGGTGAGAGTGCGTATAATCCATGGAATCAACATTAGTCATAAAGAACTCACATACTTATTGCAAAAATGTATTAGTTATCAAAACAAAGTACTACACGCATGCTACTAGGGGGATAGATTGGTAGGAAAAGACCATCGCTCGTCCCCAACCGCCACTCATAAGGAAGACAATCAATAAATAAATCATGCTCCGACTTCATCACATAACGGTTCACCATACGTGCGTGCTACGGGAATCACAAACTTTAACACAAGTATTTCTCAAATTCACAACTACTCAACTAGCATAACTCTAATATCACCATCTTCATATCTCAAAACTATCATCAAGTATCAAACTTCTCTTAGTATTCAATGCACTTATATGAAAGTTTTTATTATATCCCTCTTGGATGCCTATCATATTAGGACTAGATTCATAACCAAATCAAATTACCATGCTGTTCTAAAGACTCTCAAAATAATATAAGTGAAGCACGAGAGTTCCACTATTTCTTCAAAATAAAACCACCGCCGTGCTCTAAAAGGATATAGGTGAAGCACTAGAGCAAATGGCAAACTACCCCGAAAGATATAAGTGAAGATCAATGAGTAGTCAAATAATTATGCAACTATGTGAAGACTCTCTAACATTTAATAATTTCAGATCTTCGTATTTTATTCAAACAGCAAGCAAAACAAAAGAAAATGAAATGACGCTCCAAGCAAAACACATATCATGTGGTGAATAAAAATATAGCTCCAAGTAAAGTTACCGATAGACGAAGACGAAAGAGGGGATGCCATCCAGGGCATACCCAAGCATAGGCTTTTGGTTGTCCTAGAATATTACCTTGGGGTGCCTTGGGAATCCCCAAGCTTAGGCTCTTGCCACTCCTTATTCCGTAGTCCATCGAATCTTTACCCAAAACTTGAAAACTGCACAACACAAAACTTAACAGGAAACTCGTAAGCTCCGTTTGTATAAGAAAATAAATCACCACTTAGGTACTGTTGTGAAATCATTCTAAATTCATTTGGTGTAATATCTAGTGCATTCCAACTCATCTATGGTTCATACCCTCCGTTACTACTCATAGATCCATTAAAATAAGCAAAGAACACATAGAAAACAGAAATCTGTCAAAAACAGAACAGTCTGTAGTAATCTGGATCAAACGTATACTAATGGAACCCCAAAAATTCTAAATAAATGGCTGGACGTGAGGAATTTGTTTATTAACTATCTTCAAAAATAATTAACTAAATAGGACTCTCCAATAAAACATGGCAGCAAATCTCGTGAGCGCTAAAGTTTCTATTTTTACAGCAAGATCAGAAAGACTTTCCCCAAGTCTTCCCAAAGGTTCTACTTGGCACTAACACTAATTGAAACATAAAAACTCAATCATAAAAGAGGCTAGATAAATTATTTATTACTAAACAGGAACAAAAAACAAGGAACAAAAATAAAAATTGGGTTGCCTCCCAACAAGCGCTATCGTTTAACGCCCCTAGCTAGGCATGATGATTTCAATGATGCTCACATAAAAGATAAGAATTGTAACATAAAGAGGGCATCATGAAGAATATGACTAGCACATTTAAGTCTAACCCACTTCCTATGCATAGGGATTTTGTGAGCAAACAACTTGTGGGAACCAGAATCAGCTAGCATAGGAGGGCAAAACAAGCATAACTTCAAAACATTAAGCACATAGAGAGGAAACTTGATATTATTGCAATTCCTACAAGCATATGTTCCTCCCTCATAGTAATTTTCAGTAGCATCATGGATGAATTCAACAATATAACTATCACATAAATCATTCTTTTCATGATCTACAAGCATAGAAATTTTATTACTCTCCACATAAGCAAAATTCCTCTCATTCGGAATAGTGGGAGTATCATAAGAAACTCGAATACTATAAATTGTTTCCACACTAAAAGAGTAATGTTCAGAAAAAGGGTAATCATAATCATGACAAGTTTTATAAATATAATCATCACTACTTTTTATAGCATATGTGTCATGACAATAATCATCATAGGTAGCAACTTTGTTCTCATCATAATCAATTGAAACCTCTTCCAAGATAGTGGAATCATTAATAAATAAAGCCATGACCTCTCCAAATCCAATTTCATCAATATAATCATCATAAGTAGGAGGCATGTTATCATCATAACTAATTTTCATATCAAAACTTGGGAGGCTAGAAGTATCATCTTCATTAAACATAGCATCCCCAAGCTTGGGACAAACATTAATTGCAGCAAATATATTCTCAAACATGTCATTCTCATCAAACATAGCATGCCCAAGCTTGGGCCTTTTCATGTCATAAGCATAATCACTCTCATCATTAATAGTATGGATAGCACCAATAGTATAAGAATTATCATCATCACAATGAGTAGTAGGAGCAACATCATTTGGGAGGGATACATTTTTACCTTTGCTTCTCCGTCTTTTCTTTTTCTTCTTCACATCATGTGTGGGTTCAATCCTCTTTTTGGAGCTCCTTATTGATGAGATTGGTTGAATAGAAGGCTCCTCCTCGTTACCTGATTCACCATAAGAAATAATAGGAGGATATTGGGAAGCCTCTTCCCTTTCATTAGTATTCTCTTCATCCTCTATTTGTTTTATTTTCTTTATATAATTGGCAATATAAGGATTTTTAATGCAATTCACCGCACAATACAAAATTTTTTCTTCTAGATCAATATCGAGGAATTTCTCAAGGTTAAATTCTGGAATATGCTTAGTTATACGTTTCATTTCTTCATAACCCAAAATAAAACTAAGTTCATTATGATGTGTAAGGGAAATCAAATCATCACAATTTTTGGACACGATACGATCATGAAACAATTTGCATTTGAGATTTAAATGACCATGTTCATTGAAAAGTTCACAAGTATGGTGAATTTTTTTTAAATTTTCAACACAAACATCTAGCCTTTCTTGCAACCATTTAGTTTCCAAATACTTATGCCTCTTGCAAAATCTATCTTCCCTATTTGGTGTCTACTTGCAAACTCTATGCACTCCACAAAAATTGACATGCTTATAAGAGACATTTTCATCATGACTAGTGCAATCATCATTAGTACTATGAATATTCAAGGACTTCATACTAACTACATTGCAATCATGCTCATCATTCAAAGATTTAGTGGCAAACATTTTATAGAATTCTTCTTCTAGCACTTGAGCACAATTTTCCTTTCCATCATTCTCACGAAAAATATTAAAAAGATGAAGTGTATGAGGCAAACTCAATTCCATTTTTTGTAATTTTCTTTTATAAACTAAACTAGTGCTAAAACAAGAAACAAAAAGATTCGATTGCGAGATCTAAAGATATACCTTCAAGCACTCACCTCCCCGGCAATGGCGCCAGAAAACAGCGTGATGTCTACTACACAACATTCTTCTTGTAGACATTGTTGGGCCTCCAAGTGCAGAGGTTTGTAGGACAGTAGGAAATTTCCCTCAAGTGGATGACCTAGTGTTTATCAATCCGTGGGAGGCGTAGGATGAAGATGGTCTCTCTCAAGCAACCCTGCAACCAAATAACAAAGGGTCTCTTGTGTCCCCAACACACCCAATACAATGGTAAACTGTATAGGTGCACTAGTTCGGCGAAGAGATGGTGATACAAGTGCAATATGGATAGTAGATAATGGTTTTTGCAATCTGAAAATATAAAAATAGCAAGGTAGCAAGTGGTAAAAGTGAGCACAAACGGTATTGCAATGCTAGGAAACAAGGTCTAGGGTTCATACTTTCACTAGTGCGAGTTCTCTCAACAATAATAACATAATTGGATCATATAACTATCCCTCAACATGCAACAAAGAGTCACTCCAAAGTCACTAATAGCGGAGAACAAACGAAGAGATTATTGTAGGGTACGAAACCACCTCAAAGTTATTCTTTCTGATCGATCTATTCAAGAGTCCATAGTAAAATAACATGAAGCTATTCTTTCCGTTCAATCTATCCTAGAGTTTATACTAGAAGAACACCTTAAGACACAAATCAACCAAAACCCTAATGTCACCTAGGTACTCCAACGTCACCTCAAGTATCCGTGGGTATGATTATACGATATGCATCACACAATCTCAGATTCATCTATTCGGCCAACACAAATAACTTCAAAGAGTGCCCCAAAGTTTCTACCGGAGAGTCAAGATGAAAACATGTGCAGACCCCTATGCATATATTCACGAGGTCACGGAACTCGCAAGTTGATCACCAAAACATACATCAAGTGGATCACGTGATATCCCATTGTCACCACAGATAAGCACATGCAAGACATAAATCAAGTGTTCTCAAATCCTTAAAGACTCAATCCGATAAGATAACTTCAAAGGGAAAACTCAATTCATCACAAGAGAGTAGAGGGGGAGAAACATCATAAGGTCCAAATATAATAGCAAAGCTCGCGATACATCAAGATCGTACCACCTCAAAAACACAAGAGAGAGAGAGAGATCAAACACATACCTACTGGTACATACCCTCAGCCCCGAGGGTAAACTACTCACTCCTCATCATGGAGAGCGCTGGGATGATGAAGATGGCCACCGGAGAGGGATTCCCCCCTCCGACAGGGTGCCAAAACGGGCCTAGATTGGTTTTCGGTGGCTACGGAGGCTTCTAGCGGCGGAACTCCCGATCTATTGTGCTTCCCTATCTTTTTAGGGTATATTGATATATATAGGCGAAAGAAGTCGGTCAGGGGAGCCACGATGGGCCCATGAGGATGGGGGCGCGCCCAGGGGGGCAGGCGCGCCTCCCTGCCTCATGGCCACCTCGAAGCTTCCCTGATGTCTACTCCAAGTCTCCTGGATTGCCTCCGTTCCAAAAATAACTCTCCCAAAGGTTTCATTCCGTTTGGACTCCGTTTGATATTCCTTTTCTTCGAAACACTGAAATAGGCAATAAAACAACATTTTGGGCTGGGCCTCCGATTAATAGGTTAGTCCCGAAAATAATATAAAAGTGTATAATAAAGCCCATAAACATCCAAAATGGGTAATATAATAGCATGGAACAATCAAAAATTATAGATACGTTGTAGACGTATCAACATGTTCCTATGACTATGAGATCATGCAATTCCCGAATACCGGAGGAACACTTTGTGTGCTACCAAACGTCAAAACGTAACTGGATGATTATAAAGGTGCTCTAGAGGTGTCTCCGATGGTGTTTGTTGAGTTGGCATGGATCAAGATTAGGATTTGTCACTCTGATTATCGGAGAGGTATCTCTGGGCCCTCTCGGTAATGCACATCACTATAAGCCTTGCAAGCAATGTAACTAATGAGTTAGTTATGGGATGTAGCATTACGGAACGAGTAAAGAGGCTTGCCGGTGACGATATTGAACTAGGTATTTGAGATATCGACGATCGAATCTCGGGCAAGTAACATACCGATGACAAAGGGAACAACGTATACCGTTATGCGGTTTGACCGATAAAGATCTTCGTAGAATATGTAGGAACCAATATGAGCATCCAGGTTCTGCTATTGGTTATTGACTGGAGATAAGTCTTGGTCATGTCTACATAGTTCTCGAACCCGTAGGGTCCACACGCTTAACGTTCGGTGATGATCGATATTATGAGTTTATGTGTTTTGATGTACCGAAGGTAGTTCAGAGTCCCGAATTTGATCACAGACATGACGAGGAGTCTCAAAATGGTTGATACGTAAAGATCGATATATTGGAAGCCTATATTTGGACATCGGAATTGTTCCAAGTGGTTCGGGCATTTTTCCGGAGTACCGGGAGGTTACCAGAACCCCCCGGGGAGTACATGGGCCTTATTGGGCCTTAGTGGAATAGAGGAGAGGGAAGGGAATTAGGGAGGCGCGCCCCCAAGCCCAATCCGAATTGGGAGGGGGCCCGGCCCCCCTTTCCTTCCTCCCTCTCTCCTCCTTCCTCCCTCTCCTACTCCTACTTGGAAGGGCTCCTACTTCTACTAGGAAAGGGGGGAATCCTACTCCCGGAGGTCGTAGGACTTCCCCAGGGCGCGCCATAGAGAGGGCCGGCCCTCCCCCTCCTTCACTCCTTTATATATGGGGGAGGGGGGCACCCCATGGACACACAAGTTGATCAGTTGATCTTTTAGCCGTGTGCGGTGCCCCCTCCACCATAATCCACCTTGGTTATATCGTAACAGTGCTTAGGCAAAGCCCTGTTCTGGTAGCATCATCATCACCGTCATCACGCCGTCGTGCTGACGAAACTATCCCTCGAAGCTCTACTGGATCGTGAGTTCGCGGGACGTCACCGAGCTGGACGTGTGCAGATCACGGAGGTGCCGTACGTTCAGTACTAGGGATCAGTCGATCGTGAAGACGTACGACTACATCAACTGTGTTCTCATAACGCTTCCGCTTATGGTCTACGAGGGTACGTGGACGACACTCTTCAATCTGGTTGCTATGCATCACCATGATCTTGCGTGTGCGTAGGATTTTTTTTTGAAATTACTGGGTTCCCCAACAGTGGCATCCAAGCCAGGTTTATGCGTAGATGTCATATGCACGAGTAGAACACAAAGGAATTGTGGGCATGGGTATATACATATTGCTTACCGTCACTAGTTGATTCTTGATTCAGCGGCATTGTTGGATGAAGTGGCCCAGACCGACATTACACGTAGGCTTACGCAAGACTGGTTCTACCGACGTGCTTCGCACACAGGTGGCTAGTGGGTGTCTGTTTCTCTAGCTTTAGTTGAATCGGATTCAATGAACAGGGTTCTTTCTGAAGATCAAAAAGCAATCACTATACCGCATTGTGGTTTTTGATGCGTAGGTAAGAAAGGTTCTTTCTCAGCCCGTAGCAGCCACGTAAAACTTGCAACAACAAAGTAGAGGACGTCTAACTTGTTTTTGCAGGGCATGCTGTGATGTGATATGGTCAAGATATGATGCTAAATTTTATTGTATGAGATGATCATGTTTTGTAACACAGTTATCGGTAATTGGCAGGAGCCATATGGTTGTCGCTTTATTGTATGAAATGCAATCGCCATGTAATTGCTTTACTTTATCATTAAGCGGTAGCGATTGTCGTGGAGGCAATAGTTGGTGTGATGACAATGATGCTTTGATGGAGATCAAGGTGTGAAGCCGGTGAAGATGGTGATTGAGGGAGTCCTGGATTAGGGGGTGTCCAGACAGCCGGACTATACCTTCGGCCGGACTCCTGGACTATGAAGATACAAGATTGAAGACTTCGTCCCGTGTCCGGAAGGGGCTTTCCTTGGCATGGAAGGCAAGCTTGGCAATACGGATATGTAGATCTCCTACCATTGTAATCGACTCTGTTTAACCCTAGCCCTCTCCGTTGTCTATATAAGCCGAAGGGTTTTAGTCCGTAGGGACAGACAATCATACCATAGGCTAGCTTCTAGGGTTTAGCCTCTCTGATCTCGTGGTAGATCTACTCTTGTACTACCCATATCATCAATATTAATCAAGTAGGACGTAGGGTTTTACCTCCATCAAGAGGGCCTGAACCTGGGTAAAACATCATGTCCCCTGCCTCCTATTACCATCCGCCTAGACGCACAGTTCGGGACCCCCTACCCGAGATCCACCGGTTTTGACACCGACATTGGTGCTTTCATTGAGAGTTCCTCTGTGTCGTCACTTTTAGGCCCGATGGCTTCTCCGATCATCAAAAGCGATGCGATCCAGGGTGAGACTTTTCTCCCCGGACAGTTCTTCGTATTTGGCAGCTTTGCACTGCGGCCCAATTTGCTTGGTCATCTGGAGCAGATCGAAAGCTACGCCCCTGGCCATCAGGTCAGATTTGGAAGTTTTAACTACATGACCGACATCCGCAGAGACTTGATCTTCGACGGATTCGAGCCACAGCCGAGCATGCCGCACTATCACTATGGGCATGATCTAGCTCTGCCGCCGAACAGTGCCCTGGAGGCCGCACCTGTGTCCGCTCTGACCCCTAGCTCGGAGCCGACCACACCAATCGAGGATGGGTGGTTAGACACCGCCTCGGGGGCTGCAATCTCTATGGCGATCAAGCCAAACACCAGCCTTGTCCCCTGCGAAGCCCATGAATCCAAGGTGCCGGACTCCTCTCCGGACTCCGAGCCCTCCGCGCCCCTGCCGATCAAATCCGATTGGGCGCCGATCATGAGGTTCACCGCCGCAGACATCTTTCAGCACTTGCCCTTCGGTGACATCCTGAATTCACTCAGGTCTCTCTCTTTGTCAGGAGAGTCCTGGCCGGACTATGACCGGCAGGATTGGGATGTGGACGACGAAGAAATTCGATGCCAACCCACCACCCACTTCGTAGCCACTGTCGATAATTTAAACGACGTGCTTGACTTCGACTCCGAAGACATCGACGGTATGGACGATGATGTAGGAGATGAACATGAACCAATGCCTATAAGGCACTGGACAGCCACCTCGTCTCATGATGTATACATTGTGCACACACCCAAAGGAAGTGACGACGAGGAACACAGGGACGCAACGAGGGATCGTTCACTCAAAAAGCAATCAAAGCGGCGACGTAAGCGCCACTCCAAGCCCCGCCTTGACAGAGACAACAGCCATACAGACCCAGCCATAGAGGAGGACGAGCCGGCGGACGACGAACATGCCTTCGAGCAACCGTCCAAACAGGGCAACTTGGATAAACAAACCAAACACCCCGTCCCCGGCGAAAACAACAGTCCGGACGACCTTACGCCGGATAGGCCCATGGAGCAGAAGAACCTCCACAAAAGGCTCGTCGCCACTGCGCGTAGCCTGAAAAAGCAGAAGCGGAAGCTCAAAAATGTGGAAGATGCACTCAGAATCAGATGGAGCAAAGTACGCAACACCGCAAACAAATATGGCGGCAGTCGCCGCACAAAAAGCTATCCAAAGCGAAAGCTACTACCTGAATTTGACGAGGAGGCCTTAGAGCCCCCGCAGTCAAGAAATAGGAAAGCCACCCGGTCGGATAGACAACCGCATGGCCAGCATGGAGCGGCAAGCGGTGCCGCACACAAGCCGGCACGCGATCCACCAAAGGATCCGCATCAAAAAGATGGACCAACCAGATCTATCTACGGGCCAAGAAAGCAAGCTCTAGTAAGCAATGCAACACAACAAATATCCGAACATCACGGCACACCCAAATACAGGGGTGCCGCACACCCCCTATGTTTCACCGATGAGGTGCTGGACCATGAATTTCCAGCGGGATTCAAGCCCGTAAACATAGAGGCGTACGATGGAACAACAGACCCTGGGGTCTGGATCGAGGATTAAATCCTCCACATACACATGGCCAGAGGAGATGACCTCCACGCCATAAAATAATTACCCCTTAAGCTTAAAGGGCCACCCCGGCATTGGCTCAAAAGCCTTCCTGAAAACACCATTGGAAGTTGGGAAGAGCTTGAGGATGCTTTCGGGGCAAATTTTCATGGGACCTATGTCCGCCCTCCAGATGCAGACGATCTCAGTCACATAACTCAACAGCCCGGAGAGTCAGCCCGTAAATTCTGGAACAAATTTCTTACTAAAAAGAATCAGATAGTTGAATGTCCGGACGCCGAAGCCCTAGCAGCTTTTAAGCATAACGTTCGAGACGAATGGCTCACCAGACACCTCGGCCAAGAAAAGCCAAGAACAATGGCCGCATTAACAAGCCTCATGACCCGCTTTTGCGCAGGAGAGGACAGCTGGTTGGCAAGATGTAGCACCAACGACCCAAGTACATCCGAAGTTAGGGATGGAAACGGAAAACCCCGACGCAGCAAGGACTAGCACCGGAATAAGGGAAACAGCCCAAAGAGCACGGCGGTCAACACCCGATTCAAAAGCTCGCGGAAGAATCAGAGAAAGCCGCCCCTCAAGGATAACAGGGACGAGCTATCCAACTTAAACAAAATCTTGGACAAGATATGTCAAATACACAGTGCTCCTGGGAAGCCTGCGAACCATACCCACAGAGATTGTTGGGTTTTCAAGCAATCCAGCAAACTCAACGCCGAACACAAGGGGCTCGACACACCAAGTGAGGACGACGACGAACCTCACAAGCAGAGCACCAGGGAACAAAAGGATTTCCCATAAGAAGTAAAACCAGTAAACTTACTTCACGTGACGAACAGAATGGCGCCAACAGAGATACGCGCCATACGGCCTATCCCAAAGGAGTCTCGCCAATGTTTGTTAAAACCGATCACCTTCGACCATCAGGATTACTCTAGAAGTATCCAGAACGCAGGCTGGACTGCCTTGGTATTAGATCCAATAATCGGCGGACTCCACTTTACAAATGTCCTGATGGACGGCGGCAGTGGTCTAAACCTGTTATACCAGGACACAATCCGCAACATGGGGATAGACCCAACAAAAATTCGCCATAGCAAAACCTCCTTTCAAGGGGTAACGCCAGGCCCGGATGCCCGTTGTATGGGTTCTCTCCGGCTAGAAGTTATGTTCGGCTCCCCCGATAACTTCCGTCGCGAACAACTAACTTTCCACATCGCCCCATTCTCAAGTAGCTATCAAGCACTGCTAGGGCGTGAAGCTTTCACCCGCTTTAACGCAATACTGCATTATGCATCTCTTACGCTTAAGATGCCCGGTCCATGAGGCATCATCTCATTAAAGGGAAAACATTGAGTGTTCCTCCCGCACGGAAGACACTGCAGCTGCCTTGACAGCCCCACAATAAAGCGGCTTCAAAAGCCAAAGCACCTAAACAGGTCGTCAGGACCACGGACACGGCTAGACGAGTACGGCATAAACATACAATTGATAAAGGCTTAATAGCCGTATACCCCTGTACTAGGGGCTCCGCGCATATAGAACAAGAGACAATAAAGCTCAATTTTACCCATTTCGATTTATACTTTGTTTATTTAGTATAACTCATGTTCGGCACGATCTTTCTTTAACTAAGTTCCTCTCTTTTACAGATGAACACCGTGCTACGCCCGTCCAGGATACGGCACAACGGAGACACAGGTGCAGACATGCAGCAGGGACCCGTTCCAAGGATTCTTTTCAGATTAAGACCCTGCGTAAACCTTTTTTACTATCTCTTGTTGATACACATCCCCTGGTTTCTTGGTATAACCAAGGAGGAGGCTGGCGTTTGGGCATGTGGCCACGTCAGAGTTTTGCGCGTACCTGGACACTAGGGGCTTATTACTAAGGGCGTTATCCCGCCCGCCCTCATAAAGACCGAATACCTTAGGGAGTGTTCGGCGTCGCGTGTTTGGCCTTATATGCATCAGCTCCGAATCATGTCTTTGGTCAAATGTTGGGTTTGCCCGGCTCCTGTGTTTTGCTACCTTACGTTCCGCTCTATCGGCTAAGGCGGCACCAGGAGAACTACTGCGATTGTGCCCCGGTTCGGCCAGGCGAGCACCTTAGTAGAGAAAGCCGAAAACTAACTGTCATGATATAGCGTGAGACTGGTCAACCACTCGATGACTTACCGGAATCTTTATGATTCCTCCGCATTAACGAAGGGCCGCTTCCCGACCAGGCACATACGCGCCCCGAGTTCGGGCGAGCGCAGGCGCCACCAGGGGCTATATATGTAGCCTCACTGTCAAACTCCTATGGCTAAGTGAAAGTGATAAAGCATCATAGTCCGATTGCCTAGTTCGCTGTGCTATCACCTCCTTTGTAGGACCAAGACGTTGGATCAAGTGTGAAAATGCGCCTTCTGCGAACACCCCCGCATTATGTGCGTGGGGGCTGAAGCCGACGACTGCCATCTTTTAGATTATATACACATATATGTTAAACGGCCGCAC
Source organism: Triticum dicoccoides (assembly GCF_002162155.2). Lineage (NCBI taxonomy): Eukaryota > Viridiplantae > Streptophyta > Magnoliopsida > Poales > Poaceae > Triticum > Triticum dicoccoides. Next base: position 685,014,048 of record NC_041392.1, on the reverse strand, counting down.
AGGAGGTATTATAATACTTGCAGGCACAAGTATAAAAAGCTTCTACAATTTATCAAAATATTGTTTTACAATAATATATGCAATTCGAATATAGTATCCTTCGAGCACTGCGTCTCTATTAAACGAGCGCCTTGCAGAACTTCCTGAAAATAGTGCTCGGCAGGTACTCGGCTTTCATCCGAGTCTGGGGATGCAACAGTGGTAGCCTCCATTTCCGCCCAGTATGTCTTGACACGGGCAAGAGCCATCCGCGCACCCTCTATGCACGCTGACCTCTTCATCGCATTGATATGCGGCGCTGCACCAAGGAACTGCTGCACCAAGTTGAAATAACTTTTCGGCTCTGGCCTCTCTGGCCACAGATAACTCATGACATACTTCATGGCGAGTCCGGACAACCTATTTAGCTCAGCCCATTCAGCCAAATGATCGGCTAATGACAGCAGACGCTCCGGATTGTGGAACTGCGACCAAAAGAGCTTTTCCACTTCGCGATCTTCTTAATCTCGGAAGTGTTCGGCCGCATCTGCGGCACTCGCTGCCAAATCCAGATAGGTGTCCTCCGTACTCCACATCCGGTCCAACGGAGCATGTTTAGGATCACAGAATTTCCTCTGCAGCATAAAGGGCTTTCCAGCCGCAATCTCTCTGGCCTGACGCAGCTCCTCCTTCATAGCTCTCATCACAGAGCGAGCATCCTTGGCATCGGCAACGGCCTTCTCCAGGTCCGTCTGTTCCGCCCGATCTTCTTTTTCAAGAAGCTTGCAACGGTCAGTAGCGTTCTTCAGCTTCACGGCCATCTCGGCCATTTCCTTCTTGCTTCGGCAGTGAGCAGCCTATTCGGCTTTGAGCTCTTCAATTGCCTTTCCGGCAGCCGCATCACTTTTCCTGGCTTGCTCCTTGGCTGAGGCATGTTCCGCCCAAAGATTCTCCATGGCAGCAGCACCATCTGCATCAAGCGCACACATTGTAAGATACTGGCATAAAGCTCCTCTTACCAGGTGCCGCCGGAGGAATTACATACCTTGTGCCTCGTCAAGCCGCTTGTTGACAAGCGCGATGTCGGCATCTGCCACGTCAAGTTGCCGCTTTAGCTCGGCCAATTCATCAGTCCGGCTTGCCACCGGACACTTCGCCACCTACGTATGAAGGCGGCATATTAGACCTGGGATTATGATCCTCTGTGCGCTGTCACTTTTGACAATGCACAGAGTCTCAGGGGATACTATCTACACAGGGCACATCTTATTTATGCGCAACTATCCAAAAAGGGTACATTATTTCACGTACCTCAAAACCTGTCAGTAAACTCCTGACGGCCTCGTGCAATCCGCTCTCCGTGGATGAAATCCTCTCAATCACCGTACCCATCAATGCACGATGGTCCTCCAAGATAGATGCTCGCCCTAGCAGATCCTTCAGCTCATCCGACCGCGCACCAGACGGTGCCAGACTCGTCTGATGGCCCTTTTCGAAGGCCAGACGCGGAGGGCTTTGGGGGGCCATATGACTACCTTCCAGACCTGCCGGATTCGGAGAAACCCTCCACGACGATACCTCAGGATCGCCCGCCTTGCAAGGCGGTACGGCAGGGGGAGGCGTTCCGCTCTCCATCATCTTCGGAAGAAGATCCCCCGAAGACGAGCTCTGCTGAGAAGGGCTAAGGTCCGAGCTGCAAGATAAATTTTCGATTACTCTTCTCATATATAACGCAAAGATTTCTCTCATTTCTTAAAGAGAAAAACTCCTCTCTACTTACGACTCGGTGGAGGGCTGATCCCCTTGAGGGCATAATTCGGCCGAAGTATCCCCCGGCGCAGGACCCTCTGACGAAGATTTCTTCCCCCGCTTTGAGGCCATGGTCTCCGGATCATTAGAGGCGGTCCTCTTCTTCCCCTATGGAGAGGAATTTTCGATTCCTCCCTTCCGGACAACCTTCTTTGAGGAGGCTATAGCTCTCTTGTCCCCTCCCTCGCTTTCCTCTGAAGGCACAACCTCCAACATCCTGACTAGCACGGGATCCGGCGTGGTCTCGGGGAGCGGGGCCGGACACCCGATTAGCTTTGCTTTCGCTATCCACTCCTGTTTAAAAGACAACTCTTTTAGGGGCAATTTTATGATAAATATATGGATAGCGAGTCCGGGCACAAGGCTACTTACTTGAGTATCCGGACGATTGCAGCTCAGACATGCGTCCTTCGTAGAATCCGGACACACTATTTGTGGTCCGAAGAACAATTTGTACATCTCCACGGGCGTCATGCCAAGAAAATGTTGGAGAACTCGTGGCCCCTCCGGGTTGAACTCCCACAGGCGGAGGGGGCGACGTTTGCAGGGCAGAACTCGGCGAATTAACATAACCTGCGTCACCACGACCAGACTGATGTCTCTTTCTAGGAGATCTCGGATGCGGCCCTGCAACAGGGGCACGTCCTTTGCCGACCCTAGTCCAGCCCCTTATTGACCCATGACGCCAGTCGCGGCGGGGGACCCGAGCGGAAAGCAGGCAGCGCCACCCACTTCGTGCTCCTGGGAGCTGTGATATAAAACCACTCTCGTTGCCATAAGCTGGACTCCCCTTGAAAAGAGCTCTCGGGCCATGGAGCACCAGCATTCTTGCTTATAAAAGCACCTCCGCACTTTGCGTGCTGTCCCTCGATCATCTTCGGCTCTACTTTGAAGGTCTTGAGCCATAGTCCGAAGTGAGGAGTAATACGGAGGAAGGCTTCACACACGACGATGAATGAGGAAATATGGAGGATGGACTCCGGAGCTAAGTCGTGAAATTCCAGCCCATAATAAAACATGAGCCCCCTCACGAAGGGATCCGTCGGGAAACCTAGCCCCCGAAGGAAGTGAGAAAAGAACACCACACACTCACTAGGCTTGGGAGTGGGAATGACCTGCCCTTGAGCAGGCAGCCTATGCCAGATTTCGCCGGTCAAGAACCTGGCCTCTCTTAACTTCAGCACGTCCTCCTCCGTGATGGAGGAGGGCATCCATTGGCCTCGAAGGTCAGAACCGGACATTGTCGAAGGTCTGAAGCACCTGAAATCTGGAGCCTTGGTTGTTGGAACTCGAGGTGAAGGGCGAACTCATTTGAGATTGAAAGAAAGGAGTAATGCCCTGGTCTCTTTATAAGAGGTTGAATACCAAGGGCCCTCCCCGTGACCGTTTGGGACTCGCCTTTGATCGAGAAAACATACCAACGGGTACGGTTGGGTTACCCACGCCCGTATTGATGAGAATCCCGGAATAAGGGGACACGATCTCTGCTTTAACAAGACGTGCCAAGGAAAACGCCTCACTAAACGCGCTAAGGTGGGACAGTAAAACGATTTGAATAAGGACTTAGCCGTGGTGTGATGTCACGCTACAGAATACGTCAGCAGATTAGATTTGTGTAAATATTATTCTCTCTATGGCAATATGTGGAAACTTATTTTGCAGAGCCGGACACTACCTTTGTGTTCAAAATCTTCTATGAAGTACTTGGAGGAGGAACCCGCCTTGCAATGCCAAAGACAATCTGCGCGCCGGACTCGTCGTCATTGAAGCCTGGTTCAGGGGCTACTGAGGGACTCCTGGATTAGGGGGTGTCCGGACAGCCGGACTATACCTTCGGCCGGACTCCTGGACTATGAAGATACAAGATTGAAGACTTCGTCCCGTGTCCGGAAGGGGCTTTCCTTGGCGTGGAAGGCAAGCTTGGTGATACGGATTTGTAGATCTCCTACCATTGTAACCGACTCTGTGTAACCCTAGCCCTCTCCGGTGTCTATATAAGTCGGAGGGTTTTAGTCCGTAGGGACATACAATCATACCATAGGCTAGCTCCTAAGGTTTAGCTTCTCTAATCTCGTGGTAGATCTACTCTTGTACTACCCATATCATCAATATTAATCAAGCAGGACGTAGGGTTGTATCTCCATCAAGAGGGCCCGAACCTGGGTAAAACATCGTGTCCCCTGCCTCCTGTTACCATCCGCCTAGACGCACAGTTCGGGACCCCCTACCCGAGATCCACCGGTTTTGACACCGACAGTGATCATGATGGTGCTTTGGAGATGGAGATCAAAGGCACAAGATGATGATGGCCATATCATATCACTTATATTGATTGCATGTGATGTTTATCCTTTATGCATCTTATTTTGCTTATTTCGGCGGTAGCATTATAAGATGATCTCTCACTAATTTCAAGGTATAAGTGTTCTCCTGGAGTATGCACCATTGCTACAGTTTGTCGTGCCGAGACACCCCATGATGATCAGGTGTGATAAGCTCTACGTTCACATACAACGGGTGCAAGCCAGTTTTGCACATGCAGAATACTCGGGTTAAACTTGACGAGCCTAGCATATGCAGATATGGCCTTGGAACACTGAGACTGAAAGGTCAAGCGTGAATCATCTTGTAGATATGATCAACATATTGATGTTCACCATTGAAAACTACTCCATCTCACGTGATGATCGGACATGGTTTAGTTGATATGGGTCACGTGATCACTTAGATGATTAGAGAGATGTCTATCTAAGTGGAAATTCTTAAGTAATCTGATTAATTGAACTTTAATTTATCATGAACTTAGTACCTGATAGTATTTTGCATGTCTATGTTATTGTAGATAGATGGCCCGTGCTGTTGTTCCGTTGAATTTTCATGCCTTCCTAGAGAAAGCTAATTTGAAATATGCTGGTAGCAATTACACAAACCGGGTCCGTAACTTCAGGATTATCCTCATTGCTGCACAGAAGAATTATGTCCTCGAAGCACCGCTAGGTGACAAACCCGCTGCAGGAGCAACGCCAGAAGTTATGAATACCTGGCAGAGCAAAGCTGATGACTACTCGATAGTTTAGTGTGCCATGCTTTACGGCTTAGAACCGGGACTTCAACGATGTTTTGAACGTCATGGAGCATATCAGATGTTCCAGGAGTTGAAGTTAATATTTCAAGCAAATGCCCGGATTGAGAGATATGAAGTCTCCAATAAGTTCTACAGCTGCAAGATGGAGGAGAATAGTTTTGTTAGTGAACATATACTCATAATGTCTGGGTACCATAACCACTTGACTCAACTGGGAGTTAATCTTCCTGATGATAGTGTCATTGACAGAGTTCTTCAATCACTGCCACCAAGCTACAAGAGCTTCGTGATGAACTATAATATGCAAGGGATGGATAACACGATTCCCGAGCTCTTCGCAATGCTAAAAGCTGCAGAGGTAGAAATCAAGAAGGAGCATCAAGTGTTGATAGTCAACAAGACCACCAGTTTCAAGAAAAAGGGTAAAGGAAAGAAGGGGAACTTCAAGAAGAACAGCAAGCCAGTTGCTGCTCAAGTGAAGAAACCAAAATCTGGACCTAAGCCTGAGAATGAGTGCTTCTACTATAAAGGAACTAGTCACTGGAAGCAAAACTGCCCCAAGTATTTGGCGGAGAAGAAGGATGGCAAAGTGAAAGGTATATTTGATATACATGTTATTGATGTGTACCTTACTAATGCTCATAGTAGTGCCTGGGTATTTGATACTGGTTCAGTTGCTAACATTTGCAACTCAAAATAGGGGCTACGGATTAAGCGAAGATTGGCTAAGGACAAGGTGACAATGCACGTAGGAAATGGTTCCAAAGTCGATGTGATCGTCGTCGGCACACTACCTCTACATCTACCTTCGGGATTAGTATTAGACCTAAATAATTTTTATTTGGTGCCAGCATTGAGCATGAACATTATATCTGGATCTTGTTTGATGCGAGACAATTATTCATTTAAATCAGAGAATGTGGTTGTTCTATTTATATGAGTAATATATTTTATGGTCATGCACCCCTAATGAGTGGTCTATTTTTACTAAATCTTGTTAGTAGTGATACACATGTTCATAGTATTGAAGCCAAAAGATGCAGAGTTGATAATGATAGTGCAACTTATTTGTGGCACTGCCGTTTAGGTCATATTGGTGTAAAGCGCATGAAGAAACTTCATTCGGATGGACTTTTGGAATCACTTGGTACTTGCGAACCATGCCTCATGGGCAAGATGACTAAAACGCCATTCTCCGGAACAATGGAGCGAGCAACAGATTTGTTGGAAATCGTACATACTGATGTATGTGGTCCGATGAATATTGAGGCTCGTGGCGGGTATCGTTATTTTCTCACCTTCACAGATGATTTGAGCAGATATGGGTATATCTACTTAATGAAACATAAGTCTGAAACATTTGAGAAGTTCAAAGAATTTCAGAGTGAAGTGGAAAATCATCGTAACAAGAAAATCAAGTTTCTACGATCTTGTCCTGGAGGCGAATATTTGAGTTATGAGTTTGGACTTCATTTGAAACAATGCAGAATAGTTTTACAACTCACGCCACCTGGAACACCACAGCGTAATGGTGTGTACGAACGCAGTAATCGTACTTTACTAGATATGGTGCGATCTATGATGTCTCTCACTGATTTACCGCTATCATTTTGGGGTTATGCTTTAGAGACAGCCGCATTCACGTTAAATAGGGCACCATCTAAATCCGTCGAGACGACACCTTATGAGCTGTGGTTTGGCAAGAAACCCAAGTTGTCGTTTCTTAAAGTTTGGGGCTGCGATGCTTATGTGAAAAAGCTTCAACCTGATAAGCTCAAACCCAAATCGGAGAAATGTGTCTTCATAGGATACCCAAAGGAGACTGTTGGGTACACCTTCTATCACATATCCGAAGGCAAGGTATTCGTTGCTAAGAATGGATCCTTTCTAGAGAAGGAGTTTCTCTCGAAAGAAGTGAGTGGGAGGAAAGCAGAACTTGACAACGTAATTGTACCTTCTCCCTTATTGGAAAGTAGTTCATCACTGAAATCAGTTCCAGTGATTCCTACACCAACGAGGAAGCTAATGATGATGATCATGAAACTTCTGATCAAGCTACTACCGAACCTCGTACGTCAACCAGAGTAAGATCCGCACCAGAGTGGTACGGTAATCCTGTTCTGAAAGTCATGTTACTTGACCATGATGAACCTACGAACTATGAGGAAGCGATGATGAGCCCAGATTCCGCAAAATGGCTTGAAGCCATGAAATGTGAGATGGGATCCATGTATGAGAACAAAGTGTGGACTTTGGTTGACTTGCCCGATGATCGGCGGGCCATAGAGAACAAATGGATCTCCAAGAAGAAGACTGTCATTGACGGTAATGTTACTGTCTACAAAACTCGACTTGTTGCGAAAGGTCTTCGACAAGTTCAAGGAGTTGACTATGATGAGACCTTCTCACCCATAGTGATGCTTAAGTTCGTCTGAATGTTAGCAATTGCCACATTTTATGATTATGAAATTTGGCAAATGGATGTGAAAACTGCATTCCTTAATGGATATCTTAAAGAAGAGTTGTATATGATGCAACCATAAGGTTTTGTCGATCCAAAAGGTGCTAACAAAGTGTGCAAGCTCCAGCGATCCATTTATGGACTGGTGCAAGCCTCTCGGAGTTTGAATATACGCTTTGATAGTGTGATCAAAGCATATGGTTTTATACAAACTTTTGGATTAGCCTGTATTTACAAGAAAGTGAGTGGGAGCTCCGTAGCATCTCTGATATTATATGTAGATGACATATTGTTAATCGGAAATGATACTGAATTTATGAATAGCATAAAAAATACTTGAATAAGAATTTTTCAATGAAAGACCTTGGTGAAGCTGCTTATATATTGGGCATCAAGATCTATAGAGATAGATCAAGACACTTAATTGGACTTTACAAAGCACATACCTTGATAAAGTTTTGAAGAAGTTCAAAATGGATCAGGCAAAGAAAGGGTTCTTGCATGTATTACAAGGTGTGAAGTTGAGTCAGACTCAATGCGTGTCGACCACTGCAGAAGATAGAGAGAAAATCAAAGGTGTTCCCTATGCTTCAGCCATAGGTTCTATCATGTATGCAATGCTGTGTACTAGACCTGATGTGTTCCATGCTATAAGTTTAGCAGGGAGGTACCAAAGTAATCCAGGAGTGGATCACTGGACAGCGGTCAAGAACATCCTGAAATACCTAAAAAGGACTAAGGATATGTTTCTCGTATATGGAGGTGTGATACGTCTCCAACGTATCTATATTTTTTGATTGCTCCATGCTATTATATATCCTGTTTTGGATGTTTAATGGGCTTATTTATACAGTTTTATATTATTTTTGGGACTAACCTATTAACCGGAGGCCCAACCCAAATTGTTGTTTTTTTGCCTATTTTAGTGTTTCGCAGAAAAAGAATATCAAATGGAGTCCAAATGGAATGAAACCTTTTGGAACGTGATTTTTGGAACAAACGTGATCTAGAGGACTTGGAGTGGATGTGAAGCAACCAACGAGGAGGCCACGAGGCAGGGGCGCGCCAATCCCCCTGGGCGCGCCCTCCACCCTCGTGGGCCCCTCGTGGCTCCACCGACCTACTTCTTGCTCCTATATATATCTACATACCCCGCGAACATCACAGATCACCACGAAAACCTAATTCCACCGCCGCAACCTTCTATACCAAAGAGATCCCATCTTGGGGCCTTTTCGGAGCTTCACCGGAGGGGGCATTGATCACGGAGGGCCTCTACATCAACTCCATAGCACCTCCGATGATGTGTGAGTAGTTTAACTTAGACCTTCGGGTCCATAGTTATTAGCTAGATGGCTTCTTCTTCTCTCTCTTTGGATCTCAATACAAAGTTCTCCTCGATCTTCTTGGAGATCTATTCAATGTAACTCTTTTTGCGGTGTGTTTGTCGAGATAAGAAGAATTGTGGGTTTATGATAAAGTTTATCCATGAACAATATTTGAATCTTCTCTGAATTCTTTTATGTATGATTGGTTATCTTTGCAAGTCTCTTCAAATTATCAGTTTGGTTTGGCCTACTAGATTGATCTTTCTTGCAATGGGAGAAGTTCTTAGCTTTGGGTTCAATCTTGCGGTGCTTGATCCCAGGTACAGAAAGGGAAACGACACGTATTGTATTGTTGCCATCCAGGATAAAAAGATGGGGTTTATATCATATTGCATGAGTTTATCCCTCTACATCATGTCATCTTGCTTAAGGCGTTACTCTGTTCTTATGAACTTAATACTCTAGATGCATGCTGGATAGTGGTTGATGTGTGGAGTAATAGTAGTAGATGCAGGCAGGAGTCGGTGTACTTGTCACGGCCGTGATGCCTATATACATGATCATACCTAGATATTCTCATAATTATTCGCTTTTCTATCAATTGCTTGACAGTAATTTGTTCACCCACCATAATACTTATGCTATCTTGAGAGAAGCCACTAGTGAAACCTATGGCCCCCGGGTCTATTTTCCATCATACAAGTTTCCAATCTATCTTATTTTGCAATCTTTACTTTCAATCTATATCATAAAAATACCAAAAATATTTATCTTATTATCATTATCTCTATCAGATCTCACTCTTGCAAGTGGCCATGACCCCTTTATCGTGTTGGTTGCGAGGTTCTTATTTGTTTGTGTAGGTACGAGGTGACCCACACATGGTCTCCTACTCGATTGATACCTTGGTTCTCAAAAACTAAGGGAAATACTTATGCTGCTTTGCCACATCACCCTTTCCTCTTCAAGGGAAAACTAACACAAGCTCAAGAGGTAGCAAGAAGGATTTCTGGCGCCATTTCCAGGGAGATCTACGCCAAGTCAAGATATACCAAGTACCCATCACAACTCTTATCCTTCGCATTACATTATTAGCCATTTGCCTCTCGTTTTCCTCTCCCCCACTTCACCCTTGTCGTTTTATCCGCCCTCTTTTCCTTTCGCCCTCTCTTTCCGATCGCTTTTTCCTCGCTTGTTTGCTTGTGTGTTGGATTGCTTTCTTATCACGATGGCTCAAGATAATACTAAATTGTGTGACTTTGCCAATACAAACAATAATGATTTTATTAGCACTCCGATCGCTCCTCTTACCGATGCTGAATCTTGTGAGATTAATACTGCTTTGCTGAATCTTGTCATGAAAATCTGTTTTCTGGCATTCCTAGTGAAGATGCCGCTACCCATCTAAATAACTTTGTTAAACTTAAGATATTTCCGTTTTCACTTAGAGATCTTGCTAAAGCTTGGTTTTCGTCTTTGCCTAAAAATAGTATTGATTCATGGAATAAGTGCAAAGATGCTTTTATCTCTAAGTATTTTCCTCCCACTAAGATCATCTCTCTTAGAAACGATATTATGAATTTTAAACAACTTGATCATGAGCATGTTGCACAATCTTGGGAGAGGATGAAATTAATGATACATAATTGCCCTACACATGGTTTGAATTTAAGGATGATTATACAAATTTTTTATGCCGGATTGAATTTTGCTTCTAGAAATCTTTTAGATTCGGCCGCGGGAGGCACTTTTACGGAAATCACTTTAGGAGAAGCTACCAAACTCCTAGATAATGTTATGATTAATTATTCTCAATGGCACACGGAAAGATCTACTAGTAAAAAGGTGCATGCAATTGAAGAGATTAATGTTTTGAGTGGAAAGATGGATGAACTTAGGAAATTGTTTGCTAATAAGAGTGCTCCTACTGATCCTAATGATATGCCTTTGTCTACTTTGATTGAGAATAATGATGAATCTATGGATGTGAATTTTGTTGGTAGGAACAATTTTGGTAACAACGCGTATAGAGGTAATTTTAATTCTTGGATGTTTCCTAGTAATTCCTCTAGTAATTATGGTAGTTCCTACAACAACTCTTATGGAAATTAGAATAAGATGCCCTCTTGTTTTGAATCTAGTATTAAAGAATTTATTAGTTCGCAAAAGAGTTTCAATGTTTTGATTGAAGAAAAATTGCTTAAGATTGATGAGTTGGCTAGGAACGTGGATAGAATTTCTCTTGATGTTCATTCTTTAAAACTTAGATCTATTCCACCTAAGCATGGTATCAATGAGTCTCTCAAAGCCATGAGAATTTCCATTGATGAGTGCAAGGAAAGAACCGATAGGATGCGTGCTAAAAAAGATTGCTTTGTGAAAGTGTGTTCTTCTAGTTTCCATGATAATAATGATGAAGATATAAAAGTTATTTATGTGTCCCCTATTAAATCTTTGTTTTGCAATATGAATCTTGACAATGATGGCATTGGAGATGAGTCAACTTTAGTTAGAAGGCGTCCCAACAATTCGGAGTTTCTAGATTTTTGATGCAAAAATTGATAAAAGTGGGATTGGAGAGGTCAAAACTTTAAATAGCAATGAACCCACTATCTTGGATTTCAAGGAATTTAATTATGATAATTGCTCTTTGATAGATTGTATTTCCTTGTTCCAATCCGTGCTAAATTCTCCGCATGCTTATAGTCAAAATAAAGCTTTTACTAAACATATCATTGATGCTTTGATGCAATCTTACGAAGAAAAACTTGAGTTGGAAGTTTCTATCCTGTCATGGAATTGTCACGGCAGATGTCCTAGCGAAAGGACTTAGTCGTAGGGCCATGGCAACTAGGAAGCTTAAAGGGGTTAATCGGGACAAAGGACACGAGAGGTTTATACTGGTTCAGCCCCTTACGGTGAAGGTAAGGCCTAGTCCAGTTGACGTTGTATTGCTAGGTTTCGATGACCAAGGAGTGAATCCGCTTGCTTGGCTATCGATCTCTTTTTTTCTTCTCCTAAGCCACCGCCGAGTCGTCCCCTTATATACACGGGTTGATGTCTGGTGGCCTACAGAGTCCTGGCCGGCTCTTAAAACGTGTCTGGCTCGGTGACTTCTTTTATATGCCTTTCTTTACAAGTCTTTCTTTACATATGGAGGTTTACAATATTGGGCCATAAGCCGCCTCTGGGCTTAGGCCTTCTACAATTCTTAATAAACTATCACCTTGAATATTACTGGGCTTCACTTAACAATCCGCCATTAGGGTTGACCCGGCCCCTCCTGGGCGGGTCATACCTGAAAGTTATATTCCCAACATTAGGCCCCAGGTTGATTTGAACCTTGTTCTTGTCAACCTTCAACATTTAGACAAAATCCATATTCCTTTTTCATTAAAAGCTTTGTAACCCGCCATGACGTCATCTTCTTAAAATATGAACACCTGCTATGATGTCATCTCCAACAGATCTTTATCCTTAACTGTCTTCTGAGAATCGAGGCGTCCATTTAGCTGGATAATCATTATTTGGGTCTTCCTCGATTTTTGCGCCTGCCTGTTCGCTTATCCCCTTATAAATAGGCACGACCAGGTCTTTCCTCACTCTTCCCTTTCTTCATCTTCTTCCTCTTGCAACCCTACTGCCGCTTGAGCTCCGCCGTCATCGCAGAGCACCTCGTATTCTTCAAACTCGGCCGATGTATCAACCTGAATCGATCCAGAAAACGGCGGCGACCCTCCGCAGAAGATCCGTGGCTGTAAGTGTTCACCTTCCTGCTCCTCAGATCCGCATTAGGGTTTCTAGGTTTCCGCGTGTTCTTCATAGCTCATCACAGTTTCTTCATAGCTCCTCCTTCGCAACCTCTTCTGATCCAAAAAGGAACACATAATTCGTGCGGCAGTTATTTTGCGTCCATTTTTGATACTAGTAGATCCCTTTTTCCTGTACAGAGGCCTCATTATAACTCATGACCTCATCTGTACTAGATTTTTAGGTCTAGAATATTTTCTTTTCGGAATGGCCATTTGATCCAAAATAATAGTGACAGCTTTGTAAACTTGTTTGTGTCAACACTTAGCCTATTCTGTTTCTGGCATCCATCGAATATCTTAGTCATGGCGGCTTATCACGCCGGCTCACTTTTCCTTTATATGTCATTAGCCCTTATTTTAATACGCCATTACTTATTTGTACCATCATCATTTAACTTCCAATTTCATCATTGAATTGAACCGACACATCACTTTCTTTTCAGTCTGTCCTTTCATCATGCCGTCCAAAGCGCCAACAGTCTGGAACTGGGTCCCTTCCACAGTTACTGAGGATACTGAGGGAGTCTAGGATTAGGGGGTATCCGGACAGCCGGATTATATCCTTTGGCCGGACTGTTGGACTATGAAGATACAAGATTGAACACTTCGTCTCGTGTCCGGATGGGACTCTACTTGGCGTGGAAGGCAAGCTAGGTGATACGGATATGTATATCTCCTCCTTTGTAACCGACCTTGTGTAACCCTAGCCCCCTCCGGTGTCTATATAAACCGGAGGGTTTTAGTCCGTAGGACACAATAATAGACAATCATACCATAGGCTAGCTTCTAGGGTTTACCCTCTCTGATCTCGTGGTAGATCAACTCTTGTACTACCCATATCATCAATATTAATCAAACAGGACGTAGGATTTTACCTCCATCAAGATGGCCCGAACCTGGGTAAAACATTGTGTCCCCTGCCTCCTGTTACCTTCCGCCTTAGACGCACAGTTCGGGACCCCCTACCCGAGATCCGACGGTTTTGACACCGACATTGGTGCTTTCATTGAGAGTTCCACTGTGCCGTCGCCAAAAGGAAGGATGTCTCATCTCGTCTTTGAAGACGGTACTACTGTTGGGGGAGCTTTGGCTGTCAGCCAAACTCTCCGGCTAGGCGGTTTCGTCATGATCTCCTGTTCGGCCGCCGCGTCGACGATGACTTCTCGGGCCATCGAAAACAGCCTCCACGTCAAATCGACACTCACCAAATGGATGGATCCAATGGAGCTCGCCTCTCTAAATGAGCTCTTGGATCGCATCGGCGCCCTAGGAGTCGCTATGGACTATGATCAGATTGGGCTTAAACCCGATGAAAGGGAGATTAACTCTCCGCCGGTCGCCCATCATATCGCAGTGGTAGAGGAACAATGCGGCGACCTCTCCTCCATATTGAGGACCAACTATGTCCGGATTCCCGAGCTCTCCGAGCCAGATACCCATTCGCGGGAGGACAACACCCAATCCCTGAACTTAGAGTCAGGCAGCGGGCCAGGATTATCGGGCAACACCCCATAACCAGAATTTCCAAAATTGGAAATTCCTCGGCCCCTGGATCCCAGATCGGGTAAGGGTTCGGATTCAAATCCACCCACCCACCCAAACATAAGCGATCTTTCCCACATCAGGCAAGAGCCCCAGGAAACAGTACATCACTACTGGGCCAGATTCCTCCTTGCGATGAACAAGGTTAAGGACTGTCGCGAGGAAGACGCAATCTTATTTTTCTGCAATAACTGCAGGACAAGGGAATCCTTAACGCCATAAATCGCCGTGAGATATCACGTTTTGCTAACTTGGCATCCATAGTACGAAAGTACTGCGCGACGGAAAGTGCCTAGAAAACCGAAACAAACTTTTGGGATAATCATGCCCTAAATACGAACCCAGTCCGAAATAAAAGGGTGCATTATAAAAAGACACCCGGGTCAACTACCAAAAAGCAAAAACCCTCTATAGGGCATGGAACCGTACTGGAGGGATGGCTCAATGGCCCCTGCAAAATTCATAGTGTAGCGGATACAATACCAATGCACAGCCTTAGAGCATGTTGGATACTCCGGCAGGTGGCCAAAAGTGGTGAGGATCTTCTTATCCCAAATGCCACAGAGCACCATCCCGTGGATAACAATACAGTGTTAACAGTCTTTGAGACATTTGCGTCAAATAATAGGCGCAAGCGAACACTCCGCAACATGGCCGAAATCTGCCACATAGCAGCAATAAATCCATGGAGTGACATGGCTATTACCTTCAATGCCAGTGATGAACCTAAACTTCGAACAGCCCGAGCACCAGCCGCACTAGTCCTATGTCCAATTAAGGACAACTTTCGACTCACCAAGGTACTCATGGACGGCGGCAGCGGACTAAACCTCATTTATGAGGAAACCCTTCAAAAAATGGAAATAGACTGGAACCGCATCGAGCGAAGCAGCACAACCTTTAGAGGAATAATCCCCAGTCGGGAAGCGTGCTGTACAAGCAAAATCACACTAGATGTGGTGTTCGGCACGCCGGAGAATTATAGGTCCGAAGAGATTACGTTCCAAGTGGCCCCATTCAGTAGCTGTTACCACGCCCTGTTAGGGCGGGAGGCGTTCACAATCTTCCAAGCCATACCACATTACGGGTACATGAAGCTCAAAATGCCCGGGCCCAATGGAATTATCACTCTTGCTAGTGATCCGGACACAGCACTCCGTGCCGAAAACAAGACAGCCGCACTGGCCCTCGAGGCATTATCCGAAGCCCTAGCGGTTGAGGAATTAACCACGCTACGCTCCACAGTGGACAGGGACGACGTGATACTCGATAAGAGACCCAAGTCCACCTCTTTCAAACCAGCAGATGAAATAGTCAAATTCCAAGTCCACCCAACGGACCCTACAAAAACAGCCTCCATCGGGGCATAGTTAAACCCCGTCGTGGACGCTGCACTATGAGAGTTCCTGTGCGAGAATTGGGACATATTCGCCTGGCATCCCTCAGACATGCTAGGAATCCCACACAGGTTGGCCGAGCATAGCCTCAATATCCTAAAGGGATTCAAGCCGGTCAAGCAAGCTCTTCGGCGTTTCTCCGAACCTAAGAGATAGGCCATGGGAGAGGAACTAGCCAAGTTATTGGAGGCCGGATTCATCAAAGAAATAAAACACCCGGACTGGCTAGCAAACCTGGTTATGGTACCATAGACGGATAAATCCTGGCGCCTTTGTGTCGATTTCAAGGACCTCAATAAAGCTTGCCCAAAGGATCCCTTCCCCCTCCCCCGCATCGATCAAATTATTGATGCTACTGCAGGACACAAGTCATTGTGTTTCCTCGATGCATACTACGGTTACCACCAAATCAAGATGGCGGAGTCCGACCAAGCCGCAACGACATTCATCACACCATACGGTCCCTTCTGTTTTAACACAATGCCTTTTGGGCTCAAAAACGCCGGCGCAACATATCAGCGCATGATTCAGACATGTCTGGAGAAACAAATCGGCAAAATAGTAGAGGCATACGTAGACGATGTGGTTATCAAAACCAAACACGTCGACTCTTTGATAGACGACTTGAGGCTCACATTCGACAACCTCCGAACATACGACATCAAGCTCAATCCGGAAAAATGCGTTTTCAGCGTACCAGCCGGAAAGCTCCTGGGTTTCATTGTCTCCAGTCGAGGTATTGAAGCTAATCCGGCCAAAATCCGAGCTTTGTCACAGTTGGCTACCCTGACAGACAACAAAAAAATCCAGAAGTTAACTGGATTCGTGGTGGCTCAAAGCCGCTTTATCTCCCGCTTAGGAGAAAATGCTTTACCCCTTTATCGCCTCCTTCGGCGCACCGAACACTTCGAGTGGACGGACGCGGCACAACCGGATTGGAAGAAATAAAGGCCATTTGGCAACTAACCCAGTCCTGGCCACGCCAAACATCGGCGAACCAATGCTGTTGTACATTGCGGCAACTCATCAAGTTGTTAGCGCAGTGCTCGTTGTCGAACGGGAAGCGGACGGACATAAATTCCCTCTTCAAAACCCGGTATACTATGTATCCACTGTCCTCACTCCATGTAAATCACGGTACCCACATTATCAAAAGATAGCCTATGCGGTATTCATGGCATCCCGGAAGATGCGACACTACTTTCAAGAGTGTTCGGTTACAGTAGCCTCGGAAGTCCACTTAATGATATTATAAACAACCGCGATGCTACGGGCCGGATTGCCAAGTGGGCCATCGATCTCCTCCCGTTCGACATAACATACAAACCATGGCGAGCCATTAAGTCGCAAGTACTGGCCGACTTTGTCACCGAATGAACGGAAGCCGAACTCCCTAAAGAGTACGACGCGTATTGCAACTGGATCATGCACTTTGATGGCTCCAAAATGTTGGCTGGCCTGGGGGCTGGCGTCGTTTTGACATTCCCAACTGGAGATACAGTTCAATACGTACTCCAGATAATGTATACGAACTCCAACAACGCAGCTGAATATGAGGCCCTTTTACATGGGCTCCGGATGGCAGTATCCATGGGCATTCAACACCTAGAGGTGCGGGGGGATTCGAACCTCGCAATATCCCAAATAAATGGATACTTTGATGCCAAGGATCCGAAAATGGTGGCCTATCACAATGCCATCCTAAAAATGTCAGCTCGGTTCGAGGGGCTCGAATTTCACCATGTAGCCTAGGAAAACAATCAGGCGGCAGATGTCCTCGCACGGATCGGTGCAAGACGCGATTCAGTCCCCCAAACATTTTTTTGGAGAGGCTGTTCAAGCCATCCGTAGCATGGGAAGGGGAACCCAGCAATAACTGCCCGGACCCAACCGCAATGCCCGATACCGAACACTCTGACGTAATCGGAGGCTCTGCCACCGAAATAACATCTTCAGCCCACGTTATAATGGCCGTCATCGCCCCGTGGACAGAACCATTCCTGGCCTACCTAACTAGGCAGGAACTCCCCGAGGACCAAAATGCGGCACACTGCATAGTGCGGCGATCTAAAGCCTATAAGGTCCATGAGCGAGAGCTTTATAAGAAAAGCACCAACGGAGTCCATCAAAGGTGTATCTCCGAAGAGGAAGGGCGGAAGCTCCTGGCTGAAATTTATGCCGGACTCGGCGGTCACCATGCCGCAACCCGGGCTCTTGTAAGCAAGGACTTCCGTACAGGATTCTATTGGCCAACGGCCCGGGCAGACGCGCATGACTTGGTCCAACGTTGCGCCGATTGCGAGCTCTTTGCAAATCAAAGCCACATGCCACCCACCGCCCTCCAAACAATCCCCATTACGTGGCCCTTTGCGGTCTGGGGGCTTGACATGGTTGGACCCCTTAAAGGGGGAACCCACAAGAAAAAATACTTATTGGTCATGGTGGATAAATTCAACAAATGGATAGAGGCCAAACCTGTTAAAATAGCCAAATCCGGACGGTGACAGACTTTATATCCGGGGTCGTACACCGTTATGGCGTCCCCCACAGCATCATCACTGACAATGGCACGAACTTCACAGCCGATGAGGTAAAACTCTGGTGCAGCAAAATGGGCATCAAACTTGATTATGCTTCAGTCCATCACCCACAAACCAATGGTCAAGTCGAGCGAGCAAACGGTCTTATAATGAGCGGCATTAAACCCAGATTAGTGTGTTCCTTAACGGAGTCTAACACACACTGGGTAGAGGAGCTCGACTCCGTACTCTGGGGGCTGCAGACCACGCGAATCGTTGTACCGGATATACACCCTTCTTCATGGCGTATGGCGCAGAGGCAGTCTTGCCCTGTGACATAATGACTCACCTCGAGTGCGCATGTACGAAGAAAGAGAAGCCGAGATCGATCGGCAGGACATCCTGAACACCCAGGAGGAGGAGCGCAACGTAACAAAAGCCCGTTCCGCATTTTATCAGCAACAGGCTCGCAGATACCAAAGCAGAGAAGTACGGGCGAAAACTTATAACATTGCTGAACTAGTTCTACGCCTGCCGGATAAGAAAAAGAACAAGCTCGAGCCCAAATGGGAAGGTCCCTTCATTATTGACCAAGTTCTGACCGGTGGAGCGTACCAACTGTGGGATGCACCGACTAATCGACTCGAGCCGAACCCATGGAACGCGGACAGGCTCCGAAGATTCTACGCCTAGCGCCGGACCCTATGTTCGTCCCCTTCCTCTGTCCATTTTTATTTATTATATGTCCTGTTTTTCTTTATTTCTTTTATTCTTTCTCTACGCCTTCAAAGGCCAACTTGCGCCTCGTTTGCACATTACATATGCGCTAGCCACACTCATCATACCTGGGGGCTTCTTCTACGTCTTGAGCTTGCGTTGGTTTTCCCTGAAGAGGAAGGGATGATGCAGCAGAGTAGCGTAAGTATTTCCCTTAGTTTTTGAGAACCAAGGTATCAATCCAGTAGGAGGCCACGCTCAAGTCCCTCGTACCTGCACAAAGCGATAGCTACTCACAACCAACGCGATTAGGGGTTGTCAATTCCTTCACGGTCACTTATGAGAGTGAGATCTGATAGATATAATATTTTTGGTATTTTTGGTATAAAGATGCAAAGTAAAAAGTAAAGGCAAAGTAAAAAAGCAAAACAAGATTAAAGTGATGGAGATTGATATGATGAGAATAGACAGAATTGAGCATAGTTATGAGAATATCTAGGCATGATCATGTATATAGGCATCACGTCCGTGACAAGTAGATCGAAACGATTCTGCATCTACTACTATTACTCCACTCATAGACCGCTATCCAGCATGCATCTAGAGTATTAAGTTAAAAACAGAGTAACGCCTTAAGCAAGATTACATGATGTAGAGAGATAAATTCATGCAATATGAAATAAACCCCATCTTGTTATCCTTGATGGCAACGATACAATATGTGCCTTTCTGCCCCTTTTGTCACTGGGTCAGGACACTGCAAGATCAAACCCAAAGCTAAGCACTTCTCCCATGGCAAGAACTACCAATCTAGTTGGCCAAACCAAACGGATAATTCGAAGATACTTGCAAAGATAACCAATCATACATAAAAGAATTCAGAGAAGATTCAAATATTATTCATAGATAGACTTGATCATAAACCCACAATTCATCGGTCTCAACAAACACACCGCAAAAAGAAGATTACGTCGAATAGATCTCCACTAGAGAGGGGGAGAACTTTGTATTGAGATTCAAAGAGAGAGAAGAAGCCATCTAGCTACTAACTATGGACCCGAAGGTCTGAGGTAAACTGCTCACACGTCATCGGAGAGGCTAGGATGTTGTAGAAGCCCTCCGTGATGACGGTCGTCTTCCGCCGGAGCTCCGGAACAGGCCCCAAGATGGGATCTCATGGATACAGAAAGTTGCGGCGGTGGAATTAGGTTTTTGGCTCCTGTTCTAATGGTTTGGGGGTACGTGTATATATATAGGAGGAATAAGTATGCAGGAGGAGCAACGAGGGGCCCACGAGGCAGGGGGGCGCGCCCCCCACCCTCGTGACCAGCTCTTTTGTTCCTTGGAGCAGGGTCCAAGTCTCCTGGATCACGTTCGGTGAGAAAATCACGTTCCCGAAGATTTTATTCCGTTTGGACTCCGTTTGATATTCCATTTCTTCAAAACACTGAAATAGGCAAAAAACAGCAATTCTGGGCCGGGCCTCCGGTTAATAGGTTAGTCCCAAAAATGATATAAAAGTGGAAAATAAAGCCCAATATAGTACAAAACAGTACATAATATAGCATGGAGCAATCAAAAATTATAGATACGTTGGAGACGTATCAGGCATCCCCAAGCTTAATTCCTGCTCGTCCTCGAGTAGGTAAATGATAAAAAGAGAATTTTTTATGCGGAGTGCTACTTGGCATAATTTCAATGCAAATCTTCTTAATTGTGGTATGAATATTCAGATTAGAAAGATTCAAGACAAAAGTTTATATTGACATAAAAATAATAATACTTCAAACATATTAACAAAGCAACTATGTCTTCTCAAAATAACATGGCCAAAGAAAGTTATCCCTTCACAATCATATAGTCTGGCTATGCTCCATCTTCACCACACAAAGTATTCAAATCAAGCACAACCCCGATGACAAGCCAAGCAATTGTTTCATACTCTAACTTTTTCAAAACTTTTTCAATCTTCACGCAATACATGAGCATGAGCCATGGATATACCACTATAGGTGGAATAGAATGGTGGTTGTGGAGAAGGCAAAAAGGAGGGGAAGATAGTCTCACATCAACTAGGCGTATCAACAGGCTATGGAGATGCCCATCAATAGATATCAATGTGAGTGAGTAGGGATTGCCATGCAACGGATGCACTAGAGCTATAAATGTATGAAAGCTCAACAAAAGAAACTAGTGGGTGTGCATCCAACTTGCTTGCTCACGAAGACCTAGGGCAATTTCGAGGAAGCCCATTATTGGAATATACAAGCCAAGTTCTATAATGAAAAATTCCCACTAGTATATGAAAGTGATGACATATGAGACTCTCTATATGAAGAACATGGTGCTACTTTGAAGCACAATATATGAGACTCGCTATCTCATGGTGCTACTTTGAAGCACAAGTGTGGAAAAAAAAGATAGTAGCATTGCCCCTTTTTTTGGGCCTTCTTTTTTTTATTCGGCCTTTCTCTTTGTTTATTGGGACAATGCTCTATTGAATGATGATCATCACACTTTTATTTATTTACAACTCAATGGTTACAACTGGATTCCAAAACAAAGTATGACTCTATATGGATGCCTCCGGCGGTGTACCGGGATATGCAATGAATCAAGAGTGACAAGTATGAAGAAATTATGAACGGTGGCTTTGCCACAAATACTATGTCAACTACATGATCTTGCTAAGCAATATGACAGTGATGCATGTGTCATGATGAACTAGATGGTGGAAAGTTGCATGGCAATATATCTCGGAATGGCTATGGAAATGCCATAATAGGTAGGTATGGGGGTTGTTTTGAGGAAGGTATATGGTAGGTGTATGACACCAGTGAAAGGTGCGCGGTATTAGAGAGGCTAGCAAAGATGGAAGGGTGAGAGTGCATATAATCCATGGACTCAACATTAGTCATAAAGAACTCATATACTTATTGCAAAAATCTAGAAGTTATCAAAGCAAAGTATTACGCGCATGCTCCTAGGGGGATAGATTGGTAGGAAAAGACCATCGCTCGTCCCCGACCACCACTCATAAGGAAGAAAATCAATAAATAAATCATGCTCCGACTTCATTACATAACGGTTCACCATACGTGCATGCTATGGGAATCACAAACTTCAACACATGTATTCTTTAAATTCTCAACTACTCAACTAGCATGACTTTAATATTATCACCTCCATATCTCAAAACAATTATCATGCTTCAATATTTTCTTAGTATTCAACACACTCAAAAGAAAGTTTCACAAATCTTGAATACCAAGCATATTATTATTAAGAAAATTACCATGCTATTAAGAGACTCTCAAAATAATTTAATTGAAGCATGAGAGATCAATAGTTTCTTTAAAACAAATCCACCACCGTGCTCTAAAAGATCTAAGTGAAGCACATAGAGCAAAACTATAACACTCAAAAGATATAAGTGAAGCACATAGAGCAAAACTATCTAGCTCAAAAGATATAAGTGAATCACATAGAGCAAAACTACTTAGCTCAAAAGATATAAGTGAAGCACATAGAGCAAAACTACTAAGCACAAAAGATATAAGTGAAGCACATAGAGTATTCTATCAAATTTTAATTCATGTATGGCTCTCTCAAAAGGTGTACGGCAAGGATGATTGTGGCATACTAAGACACAAAGACACAAATAATACAAGACGCTCCAAGCAAAACACATATCATGTTGGTGAATAAAAATATAGCTCCAAGTAAATTACCGATGGAAGTGGACGAAAGAGGGGATGCCTTCCGGGGCATCCCCAAGCTTTGACTTTTTGGTGTCCTTGGATTATCTTGGGGGTGCCATGGGCATCCCCAATCTTACGCTCTTGCCACTCCTTGTTCCATGATCCATCAAAAGAATTCACCCAAAACATGAAAACTTAACAACACAAAACTCAAAATAGAAAACTCGTGAGCTCCGTTAGCGAAACAAAACAAAAGACCACTTCAAGGTACTGTAATGAACTCATTCTTTATTTATATTGGTGTTAAACCTACTGTATTACAACTTCTCTATGGATTATAAACTATTTTACTAGCCATAGATTCATCAAAATAAGCAAACAACACACGAAAAACAGAATCTGTCAAAAACAGAACAGTCTGTAGTAATCTGTAGCTAGCGCAAGATCTGGAACCCCAAAAATTCTAAAATAAATTTCTGGACGTGAGGAATTTATCTATTAATCATATGAAAAAATAATTAACTAAATAGAACTCTTAAAATAAAAATGACAGCAGTTCTCGTGAGCGCTAAAGTTTCTGTTTTTTTACAGCAAGTTCAACAAGACTTTCCCCAAAGTCTTCCCAACGGTTCTACTTGGCACAAACAATAATTAAACACAAAAAACACAACCAAAACAGAGGCTAAATAATTTATTTATTACTAATCAGGAGCAAAAAGCAAGGAATAAAAATAAAATTGGGTTGCCTCCCAACAAGCGCTATCGTTTAACGCCCCTAGCTAGGCATAAAAGCGAGGATAGATCTAGGTATTGCCATCTTTGGTAGGCAATCCATAAGTGGCTCTCATGATAGTTTCATATGGTAATTTTATTTTCTTTCTAGGAAAGTGTTCCATGCCCTTTTTTAATGGAAATTGAAATCTAATATTCCCTTCCTTCATATCAATAATCGCACCAACCGTTCTAAGGGAAGGTCTACCAAGAATAATAGGGCAAGAAGGATTGCAATCTATATCAAGAACAATGAAATCTACGGGCACATAATTCCTATTTGCAACAATAAGAACATCATTAATCCTTCCCATAGGTTTCTTAATAGTGGAATCCGCAAGATGCAAGTTTAGAGAGCAATCATCAAAGTTATGGAAATCTAGCAAATCACACAAAGTCTTGGGAATAGTAGAGACACTAGCTCCCAAATCACACGAAGCATAAAACTCATGATCTTTAATTTTAATTTCAATAGTTGGTTCCCACTCATCATAGAGTTTTCTAGGGATAGAAACTTTCAACTCAAGTTTTTCTTTATAAGATTGCATCAAGGCATCAACAATATGTTCGGTGAAGGCTTTATTTTGACTATAAGCATGTGGAGAATTTAGCACGGATTGCAACAAGGAAATACAATCAATTAAAGAGCAACTTTCATAATTAAATTCCTTGAAATCCAATATAGTGGGTTTAGCAACATCTAGATTTTTATTTCTTTCAATCCCACTTTCACCAATTTCATCATTAAGATCAAAATACTCTGAATTTTTAGAACGCCTTCTAGGTAAAGGAGGATCATATTCAGTTTCATCAAGATTCATATTGCAAAATAAAGATTTAATAGGGGACACATCAATAACTTTTAGATCTTCATCTTGATTTTCATAGGAATTGGAGGAACACGCTTTAATAAAGGCATCTTTGGAAGCACGCATCCTAGCTGTTCTTTCCTTGCACTCATCAATGGAAATTCTCATGGCTTTGAGAGACTCATTGATATCATGCTTAGGAGGAATGGATCTAAGCTTTAAGGAATCAACCTCAAGAGATATTCTATCAACGTTTCTAACCAAATCATCAACTTTAAGCAATTTCTCCTCAAGCAAAGCATTAAAATTCTTTTGTGAATTCATAAACTCTTTAAGACTATTCTCAAATTCAGAGGGCATCTTATTATAATTTCCATAAGAGTTGTTGTAGGAATTCCCATAATTATTAGAAGGATTACTAGGATATGGCCTAGGATTAAAATTCCCTCTATAAGCGTTGTTACCGAAATTATTCCTACCAACAAAATTCACATCCATAGATTCATTGTTGTTCTCAATCAAAGTAGACAAAGGCATATCATCAGAAGTAGACAAAGCTATTCAGATGAGTAGCGGCATCTTCACTAGGAAGGCCGGTGAATTGATCTTTCATAACAAGATTCAACAAAGCAGTATTAATTTCACAAGATTCAGCGTCGGTAAGAGGAGCAATCGGAGTGCTAAGGAAATCATTATTATTGGTATTGGTGAAGTCACACAATTTGGTAGTATCTTGAGCCATCGCGATAAACAAGCAATCTAACACACGAGCAAACAAAAAGCCAAGCGGGCAAAAAGAGGCAAATAGAGGGAGGATAGAGAGAGAGGGCGAATAAAACGGCAAGGGTGAATTGGTGGGAGAGGAAAACGAGAGGAAAATGGCAAATAATGTAATGCGAGAGATAGGGATTGTGATGGGTACTTGGTATGTTTACTTTTTGCGTAGACTCCCCGGCAACGGCGCCAGAAATCCTTCTTGCTACGTCTTGAGCTTGTGTTGGTTTTCCCTGAAGAGGAAGGGATGATGCAATAGAGTAGCGTAAGTATTTCCCTTAGTTCTTGAGAACCAAGGTATCAATCCAGTAGGAGGCCACGCTCAAGTCCCTCATACCTGCACAAAGCGATAGCTACTCGCAACCAACACGATTAGGAGTTGTCAATCCCTTCACGGTCACATACGAGAGTGAGATCTGATAGATATAATATTTTTGGTATTTTTGGTATAAAGATGAAAAGTAAAAAGTAAAGGCAAAGTAAAAAAGCAAAGCAAGATTAAAGTGATGGAGATTGATATGATGAGAATAGACCCCGGGGCCATAGGTTTCACTAGTGGCTTCTCTCA
The DNA here is from genome assembly GCF_002162155.2 of Triticum dicoccoides. Lineage (NCBI taxonomy): Eukaryota > Viridiplantae > Streptophyta > Magnoliopsida > Poales > Poaceae > Triticum > Triticum dicoccoides. The sequence continues at coordinate 684,988,776 of NC_041392.1, read as the reverse complement.
AGAGCATAAGTATTCTATGGTGGGTGAACAAATTACTGTTGAGCAATTGTCAGAATTGAGCATAGTTAAGAGAATATCTAGGCATGATCATGTATATAGGCATCCCGTTCGTGACAAGTAGATCGAAACGATTCTGCACCTACTACTATTACCCCACTCATCGACCGCTATCCAGCATGTATCTAGAGTATTAAGTTAAAAACAGAGTAAGACCTTAAGCAAGATGACATGATGTAGAGAGATAAATTCATGCAATATGAAATAAACCCCATCTTGTTATCCTCGATGGCAATGATACAATACGTGCCTTGCTACCCCTTCTGTCACTGGGTAAGGAGACCGCAAGATCAAACCCAAAGTTAAGCACTTCTCCCATGGCAAGAACTACCAATCTAGTTGGCCAAACCAAACGGATAATTCGAAGATACTTGCAAAGATAACCAATCATACATAAAAGAATTCAGAGAAGATTCAAATATTATTCATAGATAGACTTGATCATAAACCCACAATTCATCGGTCTCAACAAACACACCGCAAAAAGAAGATTACATCGAATATATCTCCACAAGAGAGGGGGATAACTTTGTATTGAGATTGAAAGAGAGAGAGAAGAAGCCATCTAGCTACTAACTATGGACCCGAAGGTCTGAGGTAAACTAATCACACTTCATCAGAGAGGCTAGGATGATGTAGAAGCCCTCCGTGATGACGGCCGTCTTCCGGCGGAGCTCCGGAACAGGCCCCAAGATGGGATCTCGTGGATACAGAAATTTGCGGTGGTGGAATTAGGTTTTTCGCTCCTGTTCTGATCGTTTGGGGGTACGTGTGTATATATAGGAGGAAGAAGTACGCTGGAGGAGCAACAAGGGGCCCACGAGGCAGGGGGGCGCGCCCTGGGGGGGCGCCCCCCACCCTCATGACCGCCTCTTTTGTTCCTTGGAGCAGGGTCCAAGTCTCCAGGATCACGTTCAGTGAGAAAATCACGTTCCCGAAGATTTTATTCCGTTTGGACTCCATTAGATATTCCGTTTCTTTGAAACACTAAAATAGGCAAAAAACAGCAATTCTGGGCTGGGCCTCCAGTTAATAGGTTAGTCCCAAAAATAATGTAAAATTGGAAAATAAAGCCCAATATAGTCCAAAACAGTAGATAATATAGCATGGAGCAATCAAAAATTATAGATACGTTGGAGACGTATCAGCTTCTTTCAGAGAAGCTTGATTATTTATTTGGGCCTCGTGCCCCGCACATGTGTTATGCTTCCACATGTACCTTTTTCGCCATTATATGCATCGATATGACTTAAGTTTTGGCCAAGCTGGGTTGCCTGGCTCTTGTATTTATGCCCTACGTTCCCGTTAATTCGGCTAGGGCATAAGGGGAGCACCTCTGCGATTATTCCTGCCAGGTCAGCCGGATGTGTACCTCAGACTGGGTGAAGGCGAAAGCTAGCGTTCTTAAGGGAATATTCGGTCGGCGAAAAGAAGATGATTTTTTACTTATTTTCCATGTCTGCCCCCAGATGTTTTTTCCTGCGTTTCCTATCGCAGTCCAGACATGCAGTTTAGGGCATGCTTACCCAGGGAAAGGAACCCTTAACGGAACTATTCTCCGTGGAAGATGTTTCTTACTACCCATGTAATATAACATAACTAGTTGGGCACTTGTATGTTCAAGCACCAATGACCCCTACGCCTGGTCTCCACGCATACCCCGGTTCTTATATAACCGAGCGGGTATTCGGATACACTCCGGACTATTGGGTCCCGAGGTTGAAGCGAAAAGGTCCGCCATGACAAATGATCTACAATCCGGCTAGAAGGCATTATACATGTCACTTCAATTACATAGTCATGCAGACTGACTTAATTCCTCCTCTATACCATCCAACAGGCGGTCTAGCCTACAATCCTGTTGGGAATACTTTGCGGCTAATTCTACCTACCCATAAACTAAGCTAACGGGGATCTCTTTTCCATCGGGCCCCACAGGTCCCAACTTGGCCATGTGATTTGGGTCTGCCTTGGTATACCGCGTCTTCACCATGGCCCAGGCTTCTCTGGCACCCTGTCGGCAGGCTGATATCTTCCATAATCGGAAGCGCCGCCGTGCTCCCTTGAGCTTCTCCACAAGCTCTGCAAAGCCCTCTAGCAGGGAGATGGACGGCCACAAGGCCTGGGCAACACCCTGCATCACCTGCCGAACTTGTTCGTGCAGATGTGACAGCTCGGATAGAAGATCACCCGCAGACCTGGGCATTTCCTCCGCGGGACGACCCGTCAGCATACCTACAGACATAACACTATTAGTTGGCTTCTTCGCCAAACTCCTTTAAAAGGATTCGTTCAAGCACTTACTAAAAATGTCGCGCCAAAGCCGCTTATTCTCCTTCTTGCAGTCTGCAAGATGGTGCCGAACGTATTTTAGTTCCACGCTCAGCTTAATATTGGCGTCTTGGAGATTGTTTTTCTCCCGCCTAACCTCAGTCAGCACGCGTTTGCCAGCCTCTAGCTGTCGCATAACATGCTGGTCCTCCGGATTTTCTCCGGATTCATCTGCAACATCTATTGTTAGATCTGCAGCCACGCCGCACACTATATGGTAACCATCATTCTTTAAAGTAAATTTTACCAGCGGGAGGCTTTTTCGATTCCTGCAATGCAGCAACAGCGGCCCGCAGTTGGGTCTTGCACTCCTCCAGCTCCAGGGACAGCCTTGTATTCTTCTCTGTAAGAACCTGCTCAATAAAGATGATCCTTAAATCAGTTCTGCTAACTGTTCCAAGTCTCAGGGGCTACTAATACATATAAATCGCCAGATTTACTTACTCGTACATCCTTCACATACTGATCCGTGGCTCTGGCTAGACCATCTTGAGTAGCACAGAGGTACGCCTCTCCGGAATTAAAGGCATCAAATGCCTTTGGTGAGAAACAAGCGTCCCGGAGTACGGCCCGGCGGCACCTATGATTCATGGCGCTTTCCACTTCTGAGTTAGTAGCGGATAATCTATCTGCATCCTCTGTAGGGGGATTATCCGGCGTCTGCCCCATATCGGCTTCTACCTCTATGTCCGGTCCTGGCACCCGGCTGGTGGAAGCGTGATTAGTAACATCGCCAGACATATTCCGGCGAGCGTTTTTTCTGTTAGAAAAACACGGGCGTCATTATATTTTGAGAAAGACGACAACCACGGAGCGGGGTTTTGTTATACCTTTGCGCTGGCGTCTCCGTCCTGACCGCCTTCCTTTTTGGCCTACCAGGCCTTGGTGCCTCCTGTTGGCGCATTGCTGCGGGTTCGGCAGGGCGTCCCGAAAGCCTTCCCTGTAAAATACCATGTGTATATGGTGGGTGAAGTGTATAAAAGGGGATCCTAGTTGTGGAGTTGGGATTTTTGGTTTTTCTTACGTACGATGCAAGGAGCGGTCCGGGATAGTCGGCCGTGATGGCCACTGTTGGTGTCAAAACCGGCGGATCTCGGGTTGGGGGTGCCGAACTGTGCGTCTAGGACGGATGGTAACAGGAGGCAAAGGACACGAAGTTTTACCCTGGTTCGGGCCCTCTCGATGGAGGTAAAACCCTACGTCCTGCTTGATTAATATTGATGATATGGGTAATACAAGAGTAGATCTACCACGAGATCGAAGAGGCTAAACCCTAGAAGCTAGCCTATGGTATGAGTGTTGATGCGTATCTTGTCCTAAGGACTAAAACCCTCCGGTTTATATAGACATCGGAGAGGGTTAGGGTTACACAAAGTCGGTTACAATGGTAGGAGATCTGCATATCTGTATCGCCAAGCTTGCCTTCCACGCCAAGGAAAGCCCCTTCCGGACACCAGACGAAGTCTTCAATCTTGTATCTTCATAGTCCAGGATTCCGGCTGAAGGTATAGTCCGGCTATCCGAACACCCCCTAATCCAGGACTCCCTCAGTAGCCCCTGAACCAGGCTTCAATGACGACGAGTCCGGCACGCAGATTGTCTTTGGCATTGCAAGGCGGGTTCCTCCTCCAAGTACTTCATAGAAGATTTTGAACACAAAGATAGTGCCCGACTCTGCAAAATAAGTTTCCACATATTGCCATAGAGAGAATAATATTTACACCAATCTAATCTGCTAACGTATTCCGTAGCATGACACACCACGACCAAGCCTTTATCCGACTCGTTTCATTATCCCACCTCAGCGCGTCATGCGAGGCGGTTTCCTTGGCACATCTTGTTAAAGCAAAGATCATGCCCCCCTTATTCCGGGATTCTCATCAATACGGGCGTGGGTAACCCAACCGCTTCTAGGACTCCTAGATATAGGCAAGTCCAAACAGACACGGAGAGGACGCTTGATATCCACCCTCTTTATAAAGGGACAAGGCTTTTATTTTTCCCTCCCATGCTCAATCGAATCCTTCCCCCGCCTCAAGCTCAAACGCCCAAAGTTTAGGCTAGGAGCTCCGAACCTTCAGTCATCTCCGGATCTAGCCTTCAAGGCCGATGGGTGCCTTCCTCCGTCATGAAAGAAGACGTCAAAAAGTTGAGGGAGGCCAGATATCTGACCGCCGAGATTTTGCATCGGCTGCCTCCACGGGGGCAGGCCGTGCCCTCCCCCGAACCCAACGAGAGCGTCGTGTTCGTCTCACGCTTCCTCCGAGGTCTAGGCCTTGCTCTGGATCCATTCGTCAGGGGCTTGATGTTTTACTACGGGCTAGATTTCGATGATCTAGCTCTGGACTCCTTTCTTCATATCACGACATTTATCGTCATGTGCGAGGCCTTCCTCCGGGTTACCCCTCACTTTGGCCTATGGCTCAAGACCTTTGAAGTAAAGCCGAAGATGATCGAGGGGCAACAGGCAGCGTGTGGAGGTGCCTCAATACGCAAGATGACGGGAGCTTCATGGCACAAAGGTTCCATTCCAGAGGTGTCTGAATTGTGGCAATAGGAGTAGTTCTACATCATGGCTCCTAGAAGTGCCAAATGGGCGGCCACCCCCATTTTCCGCTCGGGCCCTCCACCACAACTGATGTCATGGATTAGCAGAGGACTGAGCTGGGGTCCAGCCAAGGATGTGCCCATACTGCAAAGCCACATTCGAGATCTCTTTAATGGAGATTTCAGTTTGGTTGCGGTAATACAAGTTATGCTGGTCCGTCAAGTCCAGCCCTGCAAACGCCGGCCCCTTCGCTTCTGGGAGTTCAATCCCGAGGGACTGCTGAAGGAAATATGCCCTAGAGGCAATAATAAAGTTATTATTTATTTCCTTATATCACGATAAATGTTTATTATTCATGCTAGAATTGTATTAACCGGAAACATAATACATGTGTGAATACATAGACAAACAAAGTGTCACTAGTATGCCTCTACTTGACTAGCTCGTTAATCAAAGATGGTTATTTTTCCTAACCATGAACAAGGAGTTGTTATTTGATTAAACGGGATCACATCATTAGATGAATGATCTGATTGACATGACCCATTCCATTAGCTTAGCACCCGATCGTTTAGTATGTTGCTATTGCTTTCTTCATGACTTATACATGTTCCTATGACTATGAGATTATGCAACTCCCGTTTACCGGAGGAACACTTTATGTGCTACCAAACGTCACAACGTAACTGGGTGATTATAAAGGAGCTCTACAGGTGTCTCCAAAGGTACATGTTGGGTTGGCATATTTCGAGATTAGGATTTGTCACTCCGATTGTCGGAGAGGTATCTCTGGGCCCTCTCGGTAATGCACATCACTTAAGCCTTGCAAGCATTGCAACTAATGAGTCAGTTGCGGGATGATGTATTACAGAACGAGTAAAGAGACTTGCCGGTAACGAGATTGAACTAGGTATTGGAATACCGACGATCGAATCTCGGGCAAGTAACATACCGATGACAAAGGGAACAACGTATGTTGTTATGCGGTCTGACCGATAAAGATCTTCGTAGAATATGTAGGAGCCAATATGAGCATCCAGGTTCCGCTATTGGTTATTGACCGGAGACATGTCTCGGTCATGTCTACATTGTTCTCGAACCCGTAGGGTCCGCACGCTTAAAGGTTACGATGACAGTTATATTATGAGTTTATGCATTTTTGATGTACCGAAGTTTGTTCGGAGTCCCGGATGTGATCACAGATATGACGAGGAGTCTCGAAATGGTCGAGACATAAAGATTGATATATTGGAAGCCTATGTTTGGATATTGGAAGTGTTCCAGGTGAAATCGGGATTTTACCGGAGTACCGGGAGGTTATCGGAACCCCCCGGGGAGCTAGATGGGCCTTAATGGGCCTTAGTGGAAAAGAGAAGAGGCAGCCCATAGTGGGCCGCGCGCCCCTCCTCTCCCTTGGTCCGAATTGGACAAGGAGAGGGGGCCGGCCCCTCTCTCTCTTTCCCCCCCTCCG
>NC_041392.1:684981195-684982135 GCF_002162155.2 Triticum dicoccoides | reverse complement strand
TATACTGAGGCAGAGGCACCCCAGAGACACACAAGTTCATCCACGTGATCTTATTCTTAGCCGTGTGCGGCGCCCCCAGCCACCATAGTCCTCGATAATATTGTAGCGGAGTTTAGGCGAAGCCCTGCTGCAGTAGTACATCAAGATCGTCACCACGCCGTCGTGCTGACGGAACTCTTCCCTGACACTTTGCTGGATCGGAGTCCGGGGATCGTCATCGAGCTGAACGTGTGCTAGAACTCGGAGGTGCCGTAGTTTCGGTGCTTGATCGGTCGGGCCGTGAAGACGTACGACTACATCAACCAAACGCTTCCGTTGTCGATCTACCAAGGGTACATAGATCACACTCTCCCCTCGTTGCTATGCATCACCATGATCTTGCGTGTGCGTAGGAATTTTTTTGAAATTACTACGTTCCCCAACAACTGCGTGCCACTCAAAATTTCCTCGGCCTGACGCACGAGGAGATGTACAAGTCATTCTTTGGACCTCAGGTAGAGTGTCCGGAAATCACCGAGGACATGGGCCTGAGCAGTAACCGCACCGCTGAACAGGTAAGGAATCTTCCAGCCGAATATACTATCTCTCATTTGTTATCTCTGAGAGTTCACTTTTTGACCAGGACTGGCTAACAAAGGTGAAGTTGATTCGGCCCCCCTCCCTGAGGGTGTGGAAAATCCGGTATTGGAAAACATGCTCCAGACTGCACCTTGCCCGGAGCCCTTGAAGGAAGATACCGTGGAGGATAATACGGGCGGACACGGGTCCCCAACGCTGGCCATTCTAACCGAGGGAGCGAGCGTCTCCATGAAGGAAGACGACCAGAAGAGGAAAAGGACCGCGCCCGGGGATTCGGAAGCCGGAGCTTCAAACGGGAGAAGAAGTCTCCCACAGAGGGTCCTACCCTGGGGGCGATGTTGCCTCACAAAGTCCGCGGGGG
>NC_041392.1:684910763-684980925 GCF_002162155.2 Triticum dicoccoides | reverse complement strand
GTCGTAAGTGACCCGAAATACTTTGATAGTACAGATATGCCATCTTTTTCTTCTCAAAAAATAACCACCGCATATATCTTTGCAGTTCGGGCCTTAGCCCCTCTCAAATGAGCTCGTCTTTGGGGGATCTTCTTCTAGAGATGATGGAGAGTGAAACGCCTCCTCCGGACTCCTCCGCTCCGAAAGTGGGCGACCCTGAAGTGTCGTCGCAGAGGGCCTCTTCGAGCCCGGTGAGGCCAGAAGATAATCCCATTGACCCCCGAAGCTCCCAGTGTCCGTTCCCCGAAGAGAGCGGACAAATGAGTCTGGCACCGTCTAGTGTGCGATCGGATGTTCTGAGGGAGTTGGTGGGGCGAGCGTCCATCTCAGATGAACATCGTGTGCTGATGAATACGGTGATGGAGAGGATATCGTCCGCCGAAAGCGGATTGCATGAAGCTTTTATGAGTCTACTGACAGGCTTTGAGGTACGTAAAAGAATGTATGATAGTCCTGCACATGCTAGGTGTGCCCTGTGTAGATAGTAGCCCCTGAGACTCTGGTTGTCGTCGGAAACGATGATGAACAGAGGATCATATTCCCAGGTAATAACCATACTACCTCTATGTGCAGGTGATGGAAGCTCCGGTGGCTAGCTGGACTAGCGAGTTTGCCCATTTAGAACGGCAGTTGGATGCGGTAGACGCCGACATAGGAATAGTAGCATGATGCCAGTATCTTTCACATGTTGTGACTGCAGATGGAACTGCCACTGTTGAAGCCTTGCGGGCAGAACTTGCCCGAGCCAAGGAACAAGCGAGGTTGTGTAATGCAGCTGCTTTAAAGGCGGCCGAAGAGTTGCAAGCCGAGAAGGCCGCGCATGGCGAGAGCCAGGACAAGATGGCCAAGATGGCCATAGAATTAAAAGTCGCCGCCGACCGTTGTCGGGTTCTCAAAAAGGAAAACTAAGCAAAGGCATCGGACCTTGAGAAGGCTGCTGCGACGAGAAAGGACCTCCGCTCTGCTATGAGGGCAAAGAAGGAGGAGCTGCGGGAAGCCGGGGATATTGTAGCTGGGAAATCCTTTATGTTGCGGAGAAAGTTCGGAGATCCATGATATGCCCCTATGGATCGGCTGTGGAGTTCGGAGGATGTATATATGGATTTGGCGGCGAGTGCTACCGATGCGGTCAAGTATTTCCAGGGTCAGACAGACCGTGAAGTAGACCGGCTGTTTTGGAGACAATTCCATTCTCCCAAGCGTCCGCATTCATTGAGTGACCAATTAGCCGAATGGGCCGAACTAAATAGGTTGTCTGGACTCTCCATGATGTCTGTTGTGGATCAGCTATGGCCGGAAAGGTCAAAACCGAACAGCTATTTCGGTTTGGTGCAGCAGTTCCTTGACGTGGTGCCACGCATTAATGCGATGAAGAGATCGGCGTGCATAGAGGTCACACGGATGGCCTTTGCCCGTGTTAAAGCATATTGGGCGGAGATGGATGCTACCATTGTTGCAGCGCGGGATTCGGCCATAGGTCGAAGGGCTGCTCAGCACTACTTTGAAGAAGTTCTTGAGGGTGCTCGTTTGATAGAGACTTAGTGCTCAAAAAATATTATGTTTGAGTGATATGTAATCTCATTGTAAGCGAAATGCTTTTATGAATTTTTATAAGGCTATTTTTATACTTTTGACTGAAAGTAATATGATGCCTCCTGGGCGGCCGTTTATGTATACATGTGTATAACCTGAAAGATTGCAGCCGTCGGCTTCAACCCTCACGCATATAATGCGGAGGTGCTCGCAAAAACATGCGTTCACACTTAACCCAACGTCTTGGTCCTATTAAGGAGGTGATAGCGGAGCGAGCGAGGCAACCGGACTATAATGCTTTAGCACTTTCACTTAGCCATAGGAGTTTGACAGTGGGGCTACTAGATAGCCCCTGGTGGCTCCGCACTCTCCCGATCCCGGGGTGCGTACATGCCTGGCCGGGAAATGGCCCTTCGTTAAGGCGGAGGAATTCTAACATTCCGACAAGTCATCGAGTGGTTGACCAGTCTCATGCTATATCATGACAGACAGTTTTCGGCTTTCTCTACTGAGGTGCTCGTCCGGATGAACCAGGGCACAATCGCAGTAGTTCTCCTGGTGCTACCTTAGCCAGTAAAGTAGAACGTAAGGCACCAAAACACAGGAGCCGGGCAAACCCAACATTTCACCAAAGACAATGATTCAGAGCTGATGCATATAAGGCCGAACTCGCGACGCCGAACACTCCCTAAGGTATTCGGTCTTAGTGATATAAACCGGGCCTAAATAATGGCCTTTGTAAGAAGCCCCTTCTGTCCAGGTACGTGCATTGTTCTGGCGTGGCCACAAGCCAAGACGTCAGCATCCTTCGGTGGATATGTATCAACAAGAGACAGTAAAAAAGGTTTACGCAGGGTCTTAATCTAAAAAGAATCCTTGGAACGGGTTCCTGCTGCACGTCTGCGCCTGTGTCTCCGTTGTGCCGTATCCTGGATGGGTGTAGCACGATGATCGTCTGTAAAAGAGAGGAATTTAGGTGAAAAAGCTGTCGTGCAAAAAGATAGTTTAAAGAAACCATGCATAATTCAAGATGAGAAGAAATTGCCACTTGTCTACGCGCTTTGAGCCCCTTGTATTGACAAATAGGGATGTGACCATTTATTCGCACCTATATAGCAGTGGCGCACCACATACATGGTGCGCCATTAATGTCCATATTAGCTATAGCCCTTTACCTAGTAGTGATTGGAGTATCTAGGTGACATTATGGTTTTGGTTGATTTGTGTCTTAAGGTGTTATTCTAGTACGAGCTCTAGGATAGATTGAACGGAAAGAATAGCTTCATGTCATTTTACTACGGACTCTTGAATAGATCGATTAGAAAGAGTAACTTTGAGGTGGTTTCGTACCCTACAATAATCTCTTCGTTTTTCTGCGCTATTAGTAACTTTGGAGTGACTCTTTGTTGCATGTTGAGGGATAGTTATATGATCCAATTATGTTATTATTGTTGAGAGAACTTGCACTAGTGAAAGTATGAACCCTAGGCCTTGTTTCCTAGCATTGCAATACCATTGTGCTTACTTTTACCACTTGCTACCTTGCTATTTTTATATTTTCAGATTACAAAAACCATTATCTACTATCCATATTGCACTTATATCACCATCTCTTCGCCGAACTAGTGCATCTATATAATTTATCATTGTATTGGGTGTGTTGGGGACACAAGAGACTCTTTACTATTTGGTTGCAGGGTTGCTTGAGAGAGACCATCTTCATCCTATGCCTCCCACGGATTGATAAATCTTAGGTCATCCACTTGAGGGAAATTTGCTACTGTCCTACAAACCTCTGCACTTGGAGGCCCAACAACGTCTACAAGAAGAAGGTTGTGTAGTAGACATCACATGTATAGTTATGGAGAAAGCAATAGCAACAAACTAAACGATCATCGTGCTAAGCTAACGGATGGGTCAAGTCAATCACATCATTCTCTAATGACGTGATCCCGTTAATCAAATGACAACTCATGTCTATGGTTAGGAAACATAACCATCATTGATTCAACGAGCTAGTCAAGTAGAGGTAAACTAGTGACACTCTGTTTGTCTATGTATTCACATATGTACTAAGTTTCCGGTTAATACAATTCTAGCATGAATAATAAACATTTATCATGATATAAGGAAATATAAATAATAACTTTATTATTGTCTCTAGGGCATATTTCCTTCAGAGTCCTCCTCCAATTCCGACCAAGCTAGGGGCACCCTTAATGGGCCTCTAGGCCCATGTGGCTGCCGCCCCTAATAGGCTTTAGGCTATTTGGCCATCCCATGGCACCTACAATAATCCGGAGGTGGGGGGCTCCCAATAAATACCGAAGCCCTCACGTATTATTATTAGGTCCTTCGGAACTTTTCCACCTTCCCTTTATAACTTGGTTTTCACTAAAACGCTTCGGTTTTCCTGAAACACTTTTGGTTTTCTCTCGAAACAATCTCTATTATCTCCAAAACTTTTCTGGCAATATAGTGTCAAACACCTAACTCTAATAGAACTCAACATATCGTAAACCCTTAAGTGTGTGACCCTGCATGTTTGTTGACTATATACATGAACAAAAATACATTTCATTCAGTGATCAATAGCGCAACTGTGGACATCCATATTGATCCCTATACTCACTCCAATAATTACCGAGTGAACATCTAGTTACCATATATTGTTCCTTTTGCTTTGCAATATGTTACAAAACCTGATGTGTGGTATATCGGCTTCCCCATGAGTCAAACACATTGTCACTATGCCAGTCCCCTAATTTATGGGTTTGTTCTATTTTCTCGTTCTCGTGTTCCGGCAACCTCGTGAGCAATTCATGTTGTGTCTGGCCAGACGATGATAGATGCAGTCATACCGAGAGGGCCGTAAGAATATCTCTCCATCCTCGAGGAGCAAATCCCAGTCTCGAGCTCTCTAGTCCCTTGGCCTACATTTCCAATAAACTTGTAAGTCGCCGTTATGATCACCATAGTGTATCATCCAGTATTAAGTGACTCAATACTCTGATGATCTAAGGAATTGTGCATACGTTAACATCCTATGTTATGGACTATAGACTTGAGGCGAAATCATCTCTAAGTATAACATTCAACATGGGTCAATTCAACACAAGTGTTCTTCTAACTTCGTGCTCGCAATGTTGCCAACAATATAATTACTCTTAACTCATGCCTATGACCACGAAAACAGAACCATCATGCAACACTTGAGCTACTCCTAGAGGTAATACTAGGAATATATTTTACCATTATAACACGTGCATATGAGTTTCTTGAGCCTCTTGGTTATCACAGACTCAAGAGCCATAGTAGTTATAACATAAAACATAAACATTAATCATATATTTGGAAATAAATATTACAATTATTATTGCCTCTAGGGCATATTTCCAAACAATTCACATGTAGCATTGATAATAACATGATAGACTTTCTTTTCATCCAGATAAGTATATCTAACTGTTTTCGATGGAGGTGTTAAATCAGACATCAACTCTCCGTTTGGAGAAGGTGGTGGCTTCCCCAAAGTACCAAGTGGAATATTTCCAACAATTCACATGTAGCATTGATAATAATAGGATAGACTTTCTTTTCATCCAGATAAGTACATCTAAGTTTCCTTTGGGTAGAGGTGTTAAATCGAACACCATGTCTCCCTTTCGAGGAGGTGGCTTCCCCAAAGTATCGGGTGGAATATTAACTTTCAAGAGTGGTGATTGAAAGTGAAAAATTTCATCAATTTGTCTCCTACCTTTATCAGTAATAAGACACTCATGATCTATCAAAAATTGCTCCAGGTGGTCATCTACAAGAATTCCTATTGAAGCAATTTGCGCAAAATCATCTTTCATATTGGTATCAAGAGTATTTGGTTCCTTAGCAAACCTAGAAAAATTGAATTCAACTTGATCACCACATAATTTAGCATCAACCTTTTTCTTGAAACAATCAACTACAACACTAGCACTACGTAAAAAAGTTTTACCGAATACAACAATACAAAAGTTCTCTTGGTTCAAACCAAGAACAAGGAAATCATAGGGTACTTAGTTATACCACATAAGACTTCAACATCTTTCAGAATTCTAACAGGGTACACTTAGGATCTATCAGCAAGCTGTATAACAGTGTCAATTTTTCCTATGCTCAAGGGTGTTACGTCCTTAGAAATTAAGTTCTATAAAGAGAAGGGAAAAACATACTCGGCAGCAAATTCCACCTGTTTAACAATGCTCACACAGATTTCTTTCTCAATAAAACTATTACTCTGAGGAACATCTTTAGATTTGCAAACAAGATGCACCACTAGATGTGTTTCATGAGCTTGCCCACAGATCAATAGGAGATCCACCACAGACGCTATCCACTGCCTCCGGTAGCGATAGTAACCCAAATAACCATGTAACGAGATTTACTGGGCATCGGTGTGGCTCCGGTCACTAGTATGGCACCACATGTCTACTGATAACCAAGATAAGACCCATACCTCTCACCCACCAAACTCAGCACCATTGTCGTCGCCATAACACCGGCGCCGCTGGCGATGGGAGGAAATGGGTCGGACGGAATGGGAGAAGGAGGCAGTGGATGGCCGTTCGCCCAAGTAGGCGATGAAACATAGAGGCTAAGTTCAGGAGAGACACTAAATGTGCCTCTGGTTGATTATAGTCCCCTTTAGAGTGTTGTATAATCCTTTTGTGGAACAAGGCTCCCCCTCTTTTCATTACTTATCATACCGAAAATACAACAGTTTGGCAAAACGTTACATACATACAGGGTGCGGAAAAGGGAAAGAGCACCATCCAGATTACCAAAAAGCCCACTGCGCGCACCCGCAATCGGTATCGGCTCGTTGCACTACCTGGCGAAAACCTGGTAAAGTGTTTCGTATATGCATAAACTCGTGGATCATAGAAATAGAATAGGTTGTACATATTGATCTCAGGATTCACGGTCTTTGCTCGCTCCACATATAATGTCGATCGATCAATCGATGAATCCTCTAGTACGAACTGATGGCATATACAAGGCCTGATCATGGACTCATAGATGGATAGGTCGATCAGGAGGATGCCCTGCCGACGTACTCGACGTCGAAGAGGAGCGTGGAGTTGGGCGGGATGACGCACGAGGTGGGCTCCCACCCCCTGCACCCGGCCCCCTTCTCCCCGTAGGCCAGCTCCGGCGGCAGCCTCAGGCTCCGTTTCCCACCTGAAAAACCACACCAGAGCACCGACTCACACCGGGGAATTCAGTTCAGAGCAGAACGACGTGAGCTCGGCTGAGGCGTCGCGTACCGACTCTCATCGGCGGGATCCCTTCGCCGCCGGCGAGGCACAGGTCCCACCCCTTGATCACCTCCCCCACGCCCACCATGATGGTCAGCGGCCTCCCGCGGCCGTAGCTGCTGTCGAACACCGTGCCGTCCTCCAGCATCCCCCGGTAGTGCGCCTGCAGTGCGCGCGCCACGCCATGGCCAAACCACGACGAAACCGGTCAGCGTGCAGCCCGCGACTACTACCGGAACTACGCTAAGCCAGCGCGTGCATCAAGAACTTAATTAATCACTGTGGCGGAGGTTGGGCTCGAATTCGACTGACCTTGATGAGCTGGCCTTTGACGGCCTCGGCGCCGGTGCCGACGACGCGGTCGCAGAAGGCGAGGCCCGAGGGGGTCGCCTCGAGCGCGCACTCATCTGCCGCGGCCGCTGCGGGGAGGACGCGTGTGAGGAGAGCGGCGGATAGGACGGCTGCCGCGGCCTCGCGCCGGCGGAGGACGAGGTTCTTGCTGGTGGCGCCCGCGCCGGAGTCCGCGCTCGGCGGCTTGGCGCACAGGGGCGGCTGGGCGTTGGGCTTCGGGAGGCTGAGCAGGAGGCGGGATAGCGGCGAGGTGGAAGTGGCGGGAGCCATGGCTGCTGTGGCTCCTTCGCCTCCTTGCTTCCTCCCGGTCACGGCAGCTCCCTCGAACGAGAAGGCGCCGCGTCACTAATGGATAAGGAGGGTCACGTGTTTGTCAACTGCGCTCTGCCCTGTGATTCTCAGACCATGCGCATCTGGGCCGTCAGTGCCAGATTCAATGGTCCTGAAGAGATACCAGTTGCAAGCGTCATTCGGTTGCTTGAAGACATCCTCAGAACCTAGCGGGCGAAATATACACCAGACTGTGTGTGTGTTGTGTAGCAAAAAGAAATATCAGCTTTTTTTGTTGTGAAATTACAGAATCTTTAGCAGTAAACCACACTTTATTAGATTGCCTCAAGGTTTACAGGGATAATTAGGTGATCATGGGGAGCCCCTAGCCACACATGGCGACCAACATCTAAAGAATTAGAAATTTTTGCTAAATTATGAGTTCCCAATTGAGGGGCTCGGCCTTCAAAAATGATATCACATGTGGAGAGCTCCCTTGCCCATAAACTTTGGTTGAGTCATAGTCTTCCAGAAAACCCAGCTTGGTTTATGTTTACCTTCCTTGCTTCCCCATCAGAATTGCCTGGTAAGCTTGTTCAAATATTCACATAACCCTCTTGGTAGCTTAAAACAAGACATTGAGAATACTGACACTACTTGAGTTACAGATTTAACCAAAACTTCCTTACCTTGATAGGAAATGTTTTTCTCAATCCAACATTTTACCTTGTTCCGTAATCTGTCCTTCAAATGTTTGAACGCTCCATATTTGGAAGTACCTATATCAAATGGCATACCTAGCTACTTGTCATTCAAAGACTCACTGGGGACATTCAAAACTCCTTTGATCTCCTCCTTAATATTTGTTGGGCACCCTTTGCTAAAAAACTGATTTGCTTGAGTTAATTCTCTGACCTGAAGCTTGACAGTACTTTTCTAACAGGTTTGATATCTCTCTTGCCCCATCACCACTAGCTTTGAAGAACATCAGGATATCATCCGCAAACAAAAGATGATTAATAGGCGGTGCCGACGGCGCCACTTGTATCCCATAAATTTGAGATGACTGGTCTAAAAATTTTAGGAGGCAGGAAAGGCCCTTCGCTGCCAACAAAAACAAGTAACGGGAAATCGGATCTTCCTGCTGAATGCCTCTGCTCGGCTTAAACTCCTCAAATTTCTTCCCATTGAATAAAACATAATAGGAAACAAAAGTGACTAGGTTCATGACATTGTTTACCCACCTCTGAGAAAACCCCATCTTGGTCATAATTGCTATTAGATAGTCCCACTCGACCCTGTCATAGGCCTTCTGAAGGAAATATGCCCTAAAGGCAATAATAAAGTTGTTATTTATATTTCCTTATATCATGATAAATGTTTATTATTCATGCTAGAATTGTATTAATCGGAAACTTAGTACATGTGTGAATATATAGACAAACAGAGTGTCACTAGTATGCCTCTACTTGACTAGCTCGTTAATCAAAGATGGTTAAGTTTCCTAGCCATGGACAAGAGTTGTCATTTGATGAACCAGATCACATCATTAGATAATGATGTGATTGACTTGACCCATCCGTTAGCTTAGCACGACGATCGTTTAGTTTGTTGATATTGCTTTCTTCATAACTTATACATGTTCCTATGACTATGGGATTATGCAACTTCCGAATACCGAAGGAACACTTAGTGTTCTATCAAACATCACAATGTACCTGGGTGACTATAAAGATGCTCTACAGGTGTCTCCGATAGTTTTTGTTGAGTTGGCATAGATCGAGATTAGGATTTGTCACTCCGTGTACCGAAGAGGTATCTCTGGGCCCTCTCGGTAATGCACATCACTTTAAGCCTTGCAAGCATTGTGACTAATGAGTTACTTATGGGATGTTTCATTACGAAACGAGTAAAGATACTTGCCGGTAACAGGATTGAACTAGGTATTGAGATACCGATGATCGAATCTCGGGCAAGTAACATACCGATGACAAAGGGAACAATGTATGTTGTTATTCGGTTTGACCGATAAAGATCTTCGTAGAATATGTAGGAACCAATATGAGCATCCAGGTTCCGCTATTGGTTATTGATCGGAAGTGAGTCTCGGTCATGTCTACATAGTTCTCGAACCCGTAGGGTCCGCACGCTTAACGTTCAGTGACGATCGGTATTATGAGTTTATATGTTTTGATGCACCGAAGGTAGTTCGGAGTCCCAGTTATGATCACGGACATGAAGAGGAGTCTCGAAATGGTCGAGACATAAAAATCGATATATTGGAAGGCTATGTTTGGACATCGGAATGGTTTCGGGTGAGTTCGGGCATTTACCGGAGTACCAGGGAGTTACCGGAACCCCCCGGGGAGTCATTTGGCCTTAATGGGCCTTAGTGGGAGAGAGGAGAAGGCGGCCAAGGTGGGGGTGCCCCCCCCCAAGCCCAATCCGAATTGGGGTGGTGGGTCGGCCCCCCTTTCCTCCTCCCTCTCCCCGCCCCTTCCTTCTTCTCCTACTCCTACTAGGAAAGGGGGAATCCTACTCCCACCAGGAGTAGGACTCCCCCCTTGGGCACGTCATGAGAGGGCCAGCCCTCCCCTCCTCTGCTCCTTTATATACGGGGGAGGGGGCACCCCATAGACACACAAGTTGATTGTTTAGCCGTGTGTGGTGCCCCCACTCCACAGATTTCCACCTCGGTCATATCGTTGTAGAGGTTAGGCAAAGCCCTGCGCTGGTAACTTCATCATCACCGTCATCACGCTGTCATGCTAACGAAACTCTCCCTCGACCTTAGCTGGATCTAGAGTTCGTGGGACGTCATTGAGCTGAACGTGTGCAGACCGCGGAGGTGTCGTACCTTCGGTGCTAGGATCCATCGGATCGTGAAGACGTACGACTACATCAACCGTGTTGTCATAACACTTCCGCTTATGGTCTACGAGGGTACGTGTACAACACTCTCCCCTCTCGTTGCTATGCATCACCTAGATGTATCTTGCGTGTGCGTAGGAATTTTTTTGAAATTACTGCGTTCCCCAACAGTGGCATCTGAACCAGGTCTATGCATAGATGTTATATGCACGAGTAGAACACAAAGGAGTTGTGGGCATGGGTATATACATATTGCTTGCCGTCACTAGTTGATTTTTGATTCAGCGGTATTGCTGGATGAAGCGGCTCAGACCGACATTACGCGTACGCTTACGCGAGGTTGGTTCTACCGACGTGCTTCGCACATAGGTGGCTAGTGGGTGTCTGTTTCTCCAACTTTAGTTGAATCGGATTCAATGAACAGGGTTCTTTCTGAAGATCAAAAAGCAATCACTATACCGCGTTGTGGTTTTTGATGCGTAGGTAAGAACGATTCTTGCTAAGCCCGTAGTAGCCACGTAAAACTTGCAACAACAAAGTAGAGGACGTCTAACTTGTTTTTGAAGGGCATATTGTGATGTGATATGGTCAAGTTGTGATTATGTAAATTGTTGTATGAGATGATCATGTTCTGTAACACAGTTCTCGGCAACTGGCAGGAGCCATATGGTTGTCGCTTTATTGTATGAAATGCGATCGCCATGTAATTGTTTTACTTTATCATTAAGAGGTAGCGATAGTCGTAGAAGCAATAGTTGGCGAGACAACAACGATGCTACGATGGAGATCAAGGTGTCAAGCCGGTGACGATGGTGATCATGACGGTGCTTTGAATATGGAGATCAAAGGCACAAGATGATGATGACCATATCATATCACTTATATTGATTGCATGTGATGTTTATCCTTTATGCATCTTGTTTTGCTGAGTTCGGTGGTAGCATTATAAGATGATCTCTCACTAAATTTGAAGGTACAAGTGTTCTCCTTGAGTATGCACCGTTGCTACAGTTCGTCGTGCCGAGACACCACGTGATGATCGGGTGTGATAAAGTCTACGTTCACATACAACGGGTGTAAGCCAGTTTTGCACATGCAGAATACTCGGGTTAAACTTGACGAGCTTAGCATATGCAGATATGGCCTCGGAACACTGAGACTGAAAGGTCGAGCGTGAATCATATAGTAGATATGATCAACATAGTGATGTTCACCATTGAAAACTACTCCATCTCACGTGATGATCGTGAAGGAAATATGCCCTAGAGGCAATAATAAAGTTATTATTTATATTTCCTTATATCATGATGAATGTGTATTATTCATGCTAGAATTGTATTAACCGGAAACTTAGTACATGTGTGATACATACACAAACAGTATGTCACTAGTATGCCTCTACTTGACTAGCTCGTTGAACCAATGATGGTTATGTTTCCTAACCATAGACATGAGTTGTCATTTGATTAACGATATCACATCATTAGAGAATGATATGATTGACTTGACCCATCCGTTAGCTTAGCACGATGATCGTTTAGTTTGTTGCTATTGCTTTCTCGATAACTTATACATGTTCCTATGACTATGAGATCATGCAACTCCCGAATACCAGAGGAACACTTAGTGTGCTATCAAACGTCACAACATAACTGGGTGACTATAAAGATGCTCTACAGGTGTCTCCAATGGTGTTTGTTGAGTTGGCATAGATCGAGATTAGGATTTGTCACTCCGAGTATCGGAGAGGTATCTCTGGGCCCTCTCGGTAATGCACATCACTATAAGCCTTGCAAGCAATGAGACTAATGAGTTAGTTATGAGATGATGCGTTACGGAACGAGTAAAGAGACTTGCCGGTAACGAGATTGAACTAGGTATTGAGATACCGATGATCGAATCTCGGGCAAGTAACATATCGATGACAAATAGAACAACTTATATCGTTATGTGGTCTGACCGATAAAGATCTTCGTAGAATATGTGGGAGCTAATATGAACATCCAGGTTCCGCTATTTGTTATTGACCGGAAATGTGTCTCGGTCATGTCTACATAGTTCTCGAACCTGTAGGGTCCGCACGCTTAACATTCGGTGACAATCGGTATTATGAGTTTATGTGTTTTGATGTACCGAAGGTAGTTCGGAATCCCGAATATGATCATGGACATGATGAGGAGTCTCAAAATGGTCGAGACATAAAGATTGATATATTGGACGGCTATATTCGGACACCGGAAGTGTTTCGGGTGATTTCGGAGAAAACCGGAGTGCGGGAGGGTTACCGGAACCCCCCTCCCCCACCCAGGGAACTAATGGGCCACATGGGCCTTAGTGGAGAGAGAGAGGACCGGCCAGGGCCGGCCGCGCGCCCCTCCCCCTCTGGTCCGAATTGGACTAGGGAGGGGGCGGCGCCCCCCCCCCTTTCCTTCTCCCTTCTCTTCCTTCCTTTCCCCCTCCTAGTAGGACTAGGAAAGGGGAGTCCTACTCCTACTAGGAGGAGGAATCCTCCTCTCGAGGCGCGCCACAAGGGCTGGCCGGCCTCCCCCCTTGCTCCTTTATATACGGGGGCAAGGGGCACCCTAGGACACACAAGTTGATCATTAATCCCTTAGCCGTGTGCAGTGCCCCCCTCCACCATAATCCACCTCGATCATATCATCGTAGTGCTTAGGCGAAGCCCTGTGATGGTAGCTTCATCATCACTGTCATCACGCCGTCGTGCTGACGAAGCTCTCCCTCGACACTCACCTAGATCGAGAGTTTGTGGGACGTCACCGAACCGAACATGTGCAGATCGTGGAGGTGTCGTACTTTCGGCACTAGCATTGTTCGGATCATGAAGACGTACAACTACATCAACCGCGTTGACATAACGATTCCGCTTACAGTCTACGAGGGTACGTGGACAACACTCTTTCCCTCTCATTGCTATGCATCACCATGATAGATCTTGCGTGTGCATAGGAAGTTTTTTGAAATTACTGCATTCCCCAACAGTGGAATCCGAGCTAGGTCTATGCGTAGATGTTATATGCATGAGTAGAACACAAAGGGGTTGTGGGCGTGGGTATATACATATTACTTGCTGTCACTAGTTGATTCTTGATTCGACGGTATTGTTGGATGAAGCGGCTCAGACTAACATTACGCGTACGCTTACGCGAGACTGGTTCTACCGACGTGCTTCGCACACAGGTGTCTAGTGGGTGTCTATTTCTCCAACTTTAGTGAATCCGTTTCAATGAACAGGGTTCTTTCTGAAGATCAGCAATCACTATGCCGCGTTGTGGTTTTTGATGCGTAGGTAAGAACGGTTCTTGCTAAGCCCGTAACAGCCACGTAAAACTTGCAACAACAAAGTAGAGGATGTCTAACTTGTTTTTGCGGGGCATGTTGTGATGTGATATGGTCAAGACATGATGAGATATAAATTGTTGTATGAGATGATCATGTTTTGTTGAAGTTATCGGCAACTGGCAGGAGCCTTATGGTTGTCTCTTTATTGCATAAGATGCAAGCGCCATATAATTGTTTTACTTTATCGCTATGCGATAGCAATAGTTGCAAAAGCAATAGTTGGCGAGACAACCATGTGACGACACATTGATAAAGATCAAGATGATGGAGATCATGGTGTCATGCCGGTGATGATGGAGATCATGACAGTACTTTGGAGATGGAGATCAAAGGCACAAAATGATGATGGCCATATCATGTCACATATTTTGATTACATGTGATGTTTATCTTTTATGCTTCTTATTTTGCTTAGTATGGCGGTAGCATTATAAGATGATCTCTCACTAAATTTCGAGGTATAAGTGTTCTCCCTGAGTATGCACCGTTGCTACAGTTCGTCGTGCCAAGACACCACGTGATGATCGGGTGTGATAAGCTCTACGTTCACATACAACGGGTGCAAGCCAGTTTTGCACACGCCGAATACTCCGGTTAAACTTGACGAGCCTAGCATATGCAGATATGACCTCGGAACACTGAGACCGAAAGGTCGAGCGTGAATCATATAGTAGATATGATCAACATAGTGATGTTCACCATTGAAAACTACTCCATCTCACGTGATGATCAGACATGGTTTAGTTGATATGGATCACGTGATCACTTAGATTATTAGAGAGATGTCTATCTAAGTGGGTGTTCTTAAGTAATTTGATTAATTGAACTTTAATTTATCATGAACTTAGTACTCGATAGTATTTTGCATGTCTATGTTGTTGTAGATAGATGGCCCGTGTTGTTGTTCTGTTGAATTTTAATGCGTTGCCAGAGAAAGCTAAGTTGAAAGATGATGGTAGCAACACATGGACTGGGTCTGTAACTTGAGGATTATCCTCATTGCTGCACAGAAGAATTACATCCTGAAAGCACCGCTAGGTGACAAACCCGCTGCGGGAGCAACGCCAAATGTTGTGAACACCTGGCAGAGCAAAGATGATGACTACTCGATAGTTCAATGTGCCATGCTTTACAGCTTAGAACCGGGACTTCAACGACGTTTTGAACGTCATGGAGCATATGAGATGTTTCAGGAGTTGAAGTTAATATTTCAAGAAAATGCCCGGATTGAGAGATATGAAGTCTCCAATAAGTTCTACAGCTGCAAAATGCAGGAGAATAGTTTTGTCAGTGAACATATACTCAGAATGTTTGGGTACCACAACCACTTGACTCAGCTGGGAGTTAATCTTTCTGATGATAGTGTGATTGACCGAGTTCTTCAATCACTCTCACCAAGCTACAAGAGCTTTGTGATGAACTATAATATGCAAGGGATGGATAAGACAGTTCATGAGCTCTTCGCAATGCTAAAAGCTGCAGAGGTAGAAATTAAGAAGGAGCATCAAGTGTTGATGGTCAACAAGACCACCAGTTTCAAGAAAAAGGGTATAGGGAAGAAGGGGAACTTCAAGAAGAAGAACAAGCCAGTTGTTGCTCAAGTGAAGAAACCCAAGTCTGGACCTAAGCCTGAGACTGAGTGCTTCTACTGCAAAGGGACTGGTCACTGGAAGTGGAACTATCCCAAGTATTTGGCGGAGAAGAAGGATGACAAAGTGAAAGGTATATTTGATATACATGTTATTAATGTGTACCTTACTAATGCTCGCAGTAGCGCCTGGGTATTTGATACTGGTTCTGTTGTTAATATTTGCAACTCGAAACAGGGGCTACGGATTAAGAGAATATTGGCTAAGGACGAGGTCATGATGCGCATGGGAAATGGTTCCAAAGTCGATGTGATCGCCGTCGGCACGCTACCTCTACATCTACCTTCGGGGTTAGGTTTAGACCTAAATAATTGTTATTTGGTGCCAGTGTTGAGAATGAACATTATATCTGGATCTTGTTTGATGCGAGACGGTTATTCATTTAAATCAAAGAATAATGGTTGTTCTATTTATATGAGTAATATCTTTTATGGTCATGCACCCTTGATGAGTGGTCTGTTTTTACTAAATCTTGATAGTAGTGATACACATGTTCATAGTATTGAAGCCAAAAGTTGCAGAGTTGATAATGATAGTGCAACTTATTTGTGGCACTACTGTTTGGGTCATATTGATGTAAAGCGCATGAAGAAACTCCATTCTGATGGACTTCTGAAATCACTTGATTATGAATCACTTGGTACTTGCAAACTATGCCTCATGGGCACGATGACTAAAACTTTGTTCTCCGAAACAATGGAGCGAGCAATGGAGTTATTGGAAATCATACATACTGATGTATGTGGTCCAATGAACATTGAGGCTCGTGGCGGATATCATTATTTTCTCACCTTCACAGATAATTTGAGCAGATATGGGTATATCTACTTAATGAAACATAAGTCTAAAACATTTGAGAAGTTCAAAGAATTTCAGAGTGAAGTGGAAAATCATCGTAACAAGTAAATAAAGTTTCTACGATCTGGTCGTGGAGGAGAATATTTGAGTTACGAGTTTGGTGTTCATTTGAAACAATGCGGAATAGTTTCGCAACTCATGCCTGATACGTCCATTTTGCATCATGCTTTTATATCGATATTTATTGCATTATGGGTTGTTATTACACATTATGTCACAATACTTATGCATATTCTCTCTTATTTTACAAGGTTTACATAAAGAGGGAGAATGCCGGCAGCTGGGATTCTAGGCTGGAAAAGGAGCAAATATTAGAGACCTATCCTGCACAGCTCCAAAAGTCCCGAAACTTCATGGAAGTCATTTTCAGAATATATAAAAAATACTGAGCGCAAGAAGTTCACCAGGGGGGCCACACCCTGCCCACGGGTGTGGGGGCGCACCCTACCCCCCTAGGCGCGCCCCCTACCTCGTGGGCCCCCTGGTGGCCCTCCGATGTCCATCTTTTGTTATATGGACTCTTTCAATGAGGAAAAAATCATAAGCCATCTTTCCGGATGAGACTCCGCCACCACGAGGCGGAACCTTGGCGGAACCAATCCAGGGCTCTAGCGGAGCTGTTCTGCTAGGGAAACTTCTCTTCGGGAGGGGGAAATCATCACCATCGTCATCACCAACGCTCCTCTCATCGGAAGATGGGAATCTCCAGCAACATCTTCATCAGCACCATCTCCTCTCAAAACCCTAGTTCATCTCTTGTATCCAATTCTTGTCTCCAAGTCTGGGATTGGTACTTGTGTGTTGCTAGTAGTGTTAATTATTCCTTGTAGTTGATGCTAGTTGGTTTATTTGGTGGAAGATCATATGTTCAGATCCTTTATGCATATTAATACCCCTCTGATTATGAACATGAATATGCTTTGTGAGTAGTTACGTTTGTTCCTGAGGACATGGGAGAAGTCTTGCTATTAGTAGTCATGTGAATTTGGTATTCGTTCGATATTTTGATGAGATGTATGTTGTCTCTCCTCTAGTGGTGTTATGTGAACGTCGACTACATGACACTTCACCATTCTTTGGGCCTAGAGGAAGGCATTGGGAAGTAATAAGTAGATGATGGGTTGCTAGAGTGACAAAATCTTAAACCCTAGTTTATGTGTTGCTTTGTAAGGGGCTGATTTGGATCCATATGTTTCATGCTATGGTTAGGTTTACCTTAATACTTTTGTTGTAGTTGCGGATGCTTGCAATAGAGGTTAATCATAAGTGGGATGCTTGTCCAAGTAAGGACAGTACCCAAGCACTAGTCCACCCACATACCAAATTATCAAAGTACCAAACGTGAATCATATGAATGTGATGAAAACTAGCTTGACGATATTACCATATGTCCTCGGGGGCGCTTTACATCATATAAGAGTTTGTCCAGGCTTGTCCTTTGCTACAAAAAGGATTGGGCCACCTTGCTGCACTTTATTTACTTTTGTTGCTTGTTACTCATTACAAATTATCCTATTACAAAACTATATGTTACCTATTATTTCAGTGCTTGCAGAGAATACCTTGCTGAAAACCACTTATCATTTCCTTCTGCTCCTCGTTGGGTTCGACACTCTTACTTATCGAAAGGACTATGATAGATCCCCTATACTTGTGGGTCATCAACGCCACCCGGAACACCACAGCGTAATGGTGTGTCCGAACGCCGTAATCGTACTTTACTAGATATGGTGCGATCTATGATGTCTCTTACTAATTTACCATTGTCGTTTTGGGTTTATGCTTTAGAGACGGTTGCATTCACGTTCAATAGGGTACCATCTAAATCCGTTGAGACGACACCTTATGAACTATGGTTTGGCAAGAAACCCAAGTTGTCGTTTCTTAAAGTTTGGGGTTGTGATGCTTATGTGAAAAAGCTTCAACCTGATAAGCTCGAATCCAAATCGGAGAAATGTGTCTTCATAGGATACCCAAAGGAGACTGTTGGGTACACCTTATATCACAGATCCGAAGGCAAGATATTCGTTTCTAACAATGGATCCTATCTAGAGAAGGAGTTTCTCTCGAAAGAAGTGAGTGGGAGGAAAGTATAACTTGATGAGGTAATTGTACCTGCTCCCTTATTTGGAAAGTAGTTCATCATTGAAATCAGTTCCAGTGATTCCTACACCAGTAAGTGAGGAAGCTAATGATGATGATCATGAAACTTCTGATCAAGTTACTACCGAACCTCGTAGGTCAACCAGAGTAAGATCCGCACGAGAGTGGTACGGTAATCCTGTTCTGGAGGTCATGTTACTTGACCATGACGAACCTACGAACTACGAGGAAGCGATGATGAGCCCAGATTCCGCAAAATGGCTTGAGGCCATGAAATCTAAGATGGGATCCATGTATGAGAACAAAGTGTGGACTTTGGTTGACTTGCCCGATGATCGGCAGGCCATAGAGAATAAATGGATCTTCAAGAAGAAGACTGATGCTGACGGTAATGTTATTGTCTACAAAGCTTGACTTGTTGCAAAAGGTTTTCGACAAGTTCAAGGAGTTGACTATGATGAGACCTTCTCACCCATAGCGATGCTTAAGTCCGTCCGAATCATGTTAGCAATTGCTGCATTTTATGATTATAAAATCTAGCAAATGTATGTCAAAACTGCATTCCTTAATGGATATCTTAAAGAAGAGTTGTATATGATGCAACCAGAAGGTTTTGTCGATCCAAAAGGTGCTAACAAAGTGTGCAAGCTCCAGCGATCGATTTATGGACTGGTGCAAGCCTCTCGGAGTTGGAATATACACTTTGATAGTGTGATCAAAGCTTATGGTTTTATAAAGACTTTTGGAGAAGCCTGTATTTACAAGAAAGTGAGTGGGAGCTCTGTAGCATTTCTGATATTATATGTAGATGACATATTGTTGATCGGAAATGATACTGAATTTCTAAATAGCATAAAAGTATACTTGAATAAGAATTTTTCAATGAAAGACCTCGGTGAAGCTGCTTATATATTGGGCATCAAGATCTATAGAGATAGATCAAGACGCTTAATTGGACTTTCACAAAGCACATACCTTGATAAAGTTTTGAAGAAGTTCAAAATGGATCATGCAAAGAAAGGGTTCTTACCTGTGTTACAAGGTGTGAAGTTGAGTCAGACTCAATGGCCAACCACTACAGAAGATAGAGAGAAAGTGAAAGTTATTCCCTATGCTTCAGCCATAGGTTCTATCATGTATGCAATGCTGTGTACCAGACCTGATGTGTGCCTTGCTATTAGTTTAGCAGGGAGGTACCAAAGTAATCCAGGAGTGGATCACTGGACAATGGTCAAGAAAATCCTGAAATACCTGAAAAGTACTAAGGATATGTTTCTCGTATATGGAGGTGACAAAGAGCTCGTCGTAAACGGCTACGTTCATGCATGCTTTGACACTGATCCGGATGACTCTAAGTCACAAACCGGATACGTGTTTTTATTAAATGGTGGAGCTGTTAGTTGGTACAGTTCCAAGGAGAGTGTCGTGGCGGGATCTTCATGTGAAGCGGAGTACATAGCTGCTTCGGAAGCAGCAAATGAAGGAGTCTGGATGAAGGAATTCATATCCGATCTAGGTGTCATACCTAGAGCATTGGGTCCAATGAAAATCTTTTGTGACAACACTGGTGCAATTGCCTTGGCAAAGGAATCCAGATTCACAAAAGAACCAAGCACATCAAGAGACGCTTCAATTCCATTCACGATCAAGTCAAGGAGGGAGACATAGAGATTTGCAAGATACATACGGATCTGAATGTCGCAGATCCGTTGACTAAGCCTCTCTCACGAGCAAAACATGATCAACACCAAGACTCCATGGGTGTTAGAATCATTACAATGTAATCTAGATTATAGACTCTAGTGCAAGTGGGAGCCTGAAGGAAATATGCCCTAGAGGCAATAATAAAGTTGTTATTTATATTTCCTCATATCATGATGAATTTTTATTATTCATGCTAGAATTGTATTAATCGGAAACTTAGTACATGTGTGAATACATAGACAAACAGTATATCACTAGTATGCATCTACTTGACTAGCTCGTTGAATAAATGATGGTTATGTTTCCTAACAATAGACATGAGTTGTCATTTGATTAGCGAGATCAAACATTAGAGAATGATGTGATTGACTTGACCCATCCGTTAGCTTAGCACGATGATCGTTTAGTTTGTTACTATTGCTTTCTCCATAACTTATACATGTTCCTATGACTATGAGATCATGCAACTCCCGAATACCAGAGGAACACTTAGTGTGCTATCAGACGTCAGAACGTAACTGGGTGACTATAAAGATGCTCTACAGGTGTCTCCAATGGTGTTTGTTGAGTTGGCATAGATCAAGATTAGGATTTGTCACTCCGAGTATCGGAGAGGTATCTCCGGGCCCTCTCGGTAATGCACATCACCATAAGCCTTGCAAGCAATGTGACTAATGAGTTAGTTAGGGGATGATGCATTACGGAACGAGTAAAGAGAATTGCCGGTAACGAGATTGAACTAGGTATTGAGATACCGACGGTCGAATCTCGGGCAAATAACATACCGATGACAAAGGGAACAACGTATATCATTATGCGGTTTGACCGATAAAGATCTTCGTAGAATATGTGGGAGCCAATATGAAAATCCAGGTTCCGCTATTGGTTATTGACCGGAGACATGTCTCGGTCATGTCTAGATAGTTCTCGAACCCGTAGGGTCCGCACGGTAAACGTTCGGTGATGATCGGTATTATGAGTTTATGTGTTTTGATGTACCGAAGGTAGTACGGAGACCCGGATATGATCACGGACATGAAGAGGAGTCTCAAAATGGTCGAGACATAAAGATTCATATATTGGACGGCTATATTCGGACATCAGAAGTGTTCCGGGTGATTTCGTAGAAAACCGGAGTGCCGGAGGGTTACCGGAACCCCTGGGGAACTAATGGTCCACATGGGCCTTAGTGGAGAGAGAGAGGGTCGGCTAGGGCAAGCCGCGCGCCCCCTCCCCCTCTGGTCCGAATTGGACTAGGGAAGGGGGGGCCCCCTTCCCTTCTCCCTTCTCCCTTCTCCTCCTTCCTTTCCCGCTCCTAGTAGGACTAGGAAAGGGGAGCCCTACTCCCATTAGGAGGAGGACTCCTCCTCTCCACACGCGCCACAAGGGTCGGCGGGCCTCCCCCCTTGCTCCTTTATATACGGAGGCAAGGGGTCACCCTAGGACACACAAGTTGATCACTGATCCCTTAGCCGTGTGCGGTGCCCCCACCATAATCCACCTCGGTCATATCATCGTAGTGCTTAGGCGAAGCCCTGTGATGGTAGCTTCATCATCACCGTCATCACGCCATCGTGCTGACGAAGCTCTCCCTCGACACGCAGCTGGATCGAGAGTTCGTGGGACGTCACCGAGCCGAACATGTGCAGATCGCAGAGGTGCCGTACTTTCGGTACTAGGATCGGTCAGATCGTGAAGACTTACGACTACATCAACCGCGTTGTCATGTCTATGTTGTTGTAGATAGATGGCCCGTGTTGTTGTTCCGTTGAATTTTAATGCGTTCCTAGAGAACGCTAAGTTGAAAGATTATGGTAGCAACTACACGGACTGGGTCCGTAACTTGAGGATTATCCTCATTGCTGCACAGAAGAATTACGTCCTGGAAGCACCGCTGGGTGACAAACCTGTTGCAGATGATGCTGACGACGTTAAGAACGTCTAGCAAAGCAAAGCTGATGAATACTCGATAGTTTAGTGTGCCATGCTTTACGGCTTAGAACCAGGACTTCAAGGACGTTTTGAACGTCATGGAGCATATGAGATGTGCCATGCTTTACTGCTTCATTTTCTTCAACTTATAATTTAAATTTTTTTACTATTGTACTAGCGTGTCCCCTACCATGCAAGATTTTTTGTCTTGGATAAGATAGGTTTCAGTCCTATGAAAACTACTATGGAGGTAAAGAGAGTTTACTTGAAGACCAAGCATGGTTATACTTTCCATGCAAAATTATACAACACAGACACCTACACCTATTTTGAATGCAAAACTTGGCAAGCACTATGCAAGACTTATGCATTTGAGCCTGATATGGTTATCACCTTTGATATTTGTCCGGAAGATGATATTGAAGGTAATATCGACATCTAGGTCGATGTGTAGACGCCTCCAGTTATACCATTATGTGAGTTTCTCAACCATATTTATGTCTTCGATATTGTTTATTCAAAAATAGTTGACAACTAATTTCTATTAACAGCTTATTTCCGTTCAAGCAAACATGTCCAGCGCTTGCTAGACAGGACCTACTATTGTCCCAGGGCTGAACTAAACTGCGAGGAGATAAGTCATTATGTTTCATGGCTTGAGGATCTTCATACTGTCAAGACAAATTGTTTTTCTGGACTTAAAAATCTTAGTACTCAAAACGTGCGACCAATAGTGTTCGTACTGAACTACGATCACATCTATTTAGGAAAGATTGTAAGATTTTTACTATTTGACATCAGTGCATCTTTTGCATACACTATTTTTAAGCTAAACTTCATTGCCAAGTATGTTACTATACGATATTCTTCAATATGGACTCCCGATGAATGTTGTGCCTCATTGGATCGAGACTAAAGGCCGCATGAGAATTGTTAGCTTAAGGCCAAGACATCCTACAATGCACTTTAGTGCATTCCAGATTTCTAATAGCGAGGAATGCTTAATAGTGAAAGACTGGAGCAAAATTGTGAACGATCGCAGAGAAGTACTAGGGGGAAGCAATCAGAAGCGGAGCCCACGATTAGGAGACAGGTTCATCTTCATGCTCCAACTTGATGAAGCAGGAGTGCTACACATGTTTTATGCTATTTTACCTGAGAGAGAGCAGCAGGAGTGATTAGCTAGCTAGAAATGAGTTATGATGATCAAATAGCTAGTGTTGG
The DNA here is from genome assembly GCF_002162155.2 of Triticum dicoccoides. Taxonomy (NCBI): domain Eukaryota; kingdom Viridiplantae; phylum Streptophyta; class Magnoliopsida; order Poales; family Poaceae; genus Triticum; species Triticum dicoccoides. Next base: position 684,957,738 of record NC_041392.1, on the reverse strand, counting down.
TGGTAATGACTATGATTATTATTATTACCTAGTGTTGGTGGAGATTAGATATAGCTACCGCAGCTAGTGTTGGTGGTGATTAGCTAGCAAGAATAAGTTTGAAGATGATGATGTGTGCTACACTATGACTATGATGATTAAATAGCTACTGTTGGTGGTAATGACTATGATGATGATTAAATAGCTTGTGTTGGCGGATTAGATTCAAGTGGAGGCAACATGTGGTGCACATCGAAAGTACTACTAGTCCAAACTAGATCATGTTTGGATTAGTAGTATACTTTTGACATGCACCACATGTTGCCTCCACTTGAACCTAATCCACCTTTATTTGACACACTGTTATGGACATTGATATAACAACCTCATAATTGGTATTATACCAAAATTTGTATAACAGCGTATAAATACACTAAAAATAAAAAAATACTAGTAGCGATGGACAGGAAACACGCTACTACTAGTTAGATTAGCAATAGCGCCAGGATAACACGCGATGCGGCTATATGTCTTAGCAGTAGCGTGTGCCGCACGCGCTACTACTAAGTAATAGTTGTAGCGCCTTACTAGTAGTGCGGTTCCACGCGCTACTAATAGGCATGAAACTCACGCTACTACTAGGCTTTTCCCTAATAGTGTATGATTGAAATAACAAAACTCAAAGCTGACAAAATATATTCAATATTGACCTTGTTTTAAAGATCTCCGCGCCAGGAGTTCAAATATATAAAAAGTTTCAAAATTGAATTTTTTATTTAAAAGATATAAATAAATGATTCAAAATAACAAAGATAAATAAAAAGGTGAATTTTTTTGTAAGAGAGGAGAGAGACAGCACCAGTACTTTTGTTGTCATGCATGTGTACTGTTGTACGTGAGAGAGGGAAGAGCATGCATACATCTGATTAAACAATAGTTTCAGTGGGTCCATTCACTGTATTTGGCCAGGTATAGATGTTGTATAGCAGAAACTGAAAATTAATGCGTGGCGCTACCATCCCCATCTCCCTCCCGGGTCGCCCCCGCTCGGGCAGCTCCGGAGGCTCCCCAAACCCCAGCCAAAAAGCACCCCAGTGCTAGAGATCTCCAGCCGATGCCGCCGCCGACCTCGGCTGCAGTGGCAGCGCCCTGCCTGTCAAAGACGGAGGGCTGAGGGCGGGTCGGCGGGGCAGGGACGCTCGTCTCAGTCGCCGGTCGCGCGGAGCGGAGCTGCGCCTAGCGGCGGGACCCTAGGAGCGGTGGGGCGCCGTCGGCATGGAAGAGCAGGGCTAGGCGGAGGGGCTGCGGCACCAAGAACACCGGCGGCGGCGCCCTGGATCTGGGCATGAGGCGGCGCATCTGGGCCTGATTGGGCCCGATCTGGGCTCAGCGGGCCCGCTCATCCAAGATGCCGACCGAGCTTTGCCGCTGCTCGGCAGGGCACGCTCGGCGCAGGTGGTTGTGCTGCTGCTTCAAGGGAGCAGAGGGTTCGAGGTGGTGGTGGTCGGTGGGGTGAGGATTGGTGCCACCGTCTGGTGGTCATTGCATCCTCCGGTTGTTAGGCCGGCACGACGTGCTGTGGCAGGTGATGACGCGAGGGAATGGTGGTCGGCGGGTGACGAATGGCGCCGTCGATGGGCGTTGCATCCTCCCGTCCGATGTGGGGAAGCGGTAGTAGGATTGGCAGCACGTCAGTCTGTCCTGGGTGTTGCTTGAGGTGGCCAACGTCCCCCTGCCGGCGGCATGGAATGGCCTCTCGTCGGTGGTGTGCTCTCGCTACTGGCTCTCAATGGCCTGTGTGATGTGGGAATGGTGTTGGGCTGGGAGAAATCCCATGTTGTTGCGGACGACGGCGACACTTACGGGCGCCGTCACCTTCTTGAAGGCGTCGTTTAGGCCCTTATCACATCCCCTCCCGTGCAACGGGGGAAACCTCAGATCCAGCTTACTGGTTCAGGCAGTGACGGCGCTATGGCGTCGTTACCTTCTTGGAGGCGCTGTTCAGGTTGCTCGAGTCCTACAACAGTGCTTGGTGCTAGGATTGGCCTCCATTTGGAGCGTGGGCCCCTAGGGTGCAATGTACACTGATGCGGCATCTCTTTGACGATGCTCTCCTCAGGTCCAGTCGGGTCCTGCTGTCCACTCGCAACTTTCCTTTTGGCGTAAGGGTGGGTTGTACGTTGACACGTGCTTACCTTGAGTTTGGGTTGTGCTTACCTTGAGTTTGGTTGTGCTTCGAGTTGTTTGCTTCGGTTGTGAAGCGGTCTTGAGGCTCTGTGTCCTGACCTCTCGCCATCTTGGCAGGGGTTAGGCAAGGCGTGCCCTTGTTGTTGTGCGTTGTAAGCCGATTAGCATCACTTGTATGGTTTCCGGGTTCGGTTTTCCTTATAAACTGGACCAACCTTCTATCTATTCAATGAATTTAGCAGTGATCCTGCTAACATTCAAAAAAAATGCATGACAGTCACATGGATCTTGGCGTAGTCAATGGACGATGGATTCCTGACCGGTAGGTACCGGCTCCGGTAAAAAAGCTTTGCGAGTGGGGGTGGGCCTTTTCTCATGCATATTATGCGATGTGGCATGCATGTTGTGTGAAGATTTCTCCCAATCTGAATCCCACCTCCAGCTCCATCCGCATCGAGGACCAGGCGGCCCAGATTCGTATAGAGGAAAGCACACCGAGCATGAGAAGGAGGTGACTAAATCCACCACAACCCGCATCACCTGCCGCCGCCAGGATCAAGATCCAGCCACCGCCTGATCTGAAGCCGTCCCACCACCTTACCGGGCGCCCCTGCTGGCTAGCAGCAACCCGTGCTGCCGCCACCTGGCGAGGAGGGCAAAAGAGCCCGCCGACGCCCACACCAGTCGGGCTCTGCCCGGGACACGCCCAGGAGACAACGGGGGAGGGTGTCGGTGTACTAGAGTAGGGGTACCCTAGTATCCCGAACTCGTACACGGGCAGTTGCAGCGCCCCGCGGCAAGGCTTGCCGGGTGACCACCAAGACCCTCCGTGGCTCCCTTGAAGACCATTCAAGAACAAAGTACTCAAGCCAAGGCCCCGGCAAGAGGAGCTTGCCGGGAAGGCCGACCAAGGCCCCGGTGAGAGGAGCTTGCCGGGAAGAGACAAGACCCCGGCAAGAGGAGCTTGCTGGGAAGGCCACTCAAGGCATACCAAGAGAGCTTGCCGTGACGCGCCCTGCGTCCCGGCAAGGCCCGGTGAGCGACAAGCTCCCAAACACGATAAGACGACGACCGCGGCAAGGAGCTTGCCGCGGGAAACCCCCACTTCGTGCCCGCGCTCCAGCACACCTGCTAACGTGTCGCTCTAGGACTCTCCCAAGCACACGTGGCAGGAGGTTGTGCAGCTAGGGGTGCGAGGTGGCAAGCGGAGATGAAGAGAAGGCCATCGTGGCAGACGGTGGCGCTCCTGACGGTCACTTTTTGCACTGTTTAAGCAACTCAGACAGGCATTTAATGCCCTTGTCCCCTGCCGTCAGAGTTAGGTAGGGTGCACTGTATCCACAGTAGCGATAGCTGCACCTACCATGTCCTTTTCCATTTTTACCCTTCTTGTCTACGTTGCCCCCTGTCGGTGACCCCTTGAAAGTATAAAAGGAGGCCTAGGCGCAACGTAGAAGGGGTTCAGCTGGTTCGGCCAGTTCGGCTCATTCAACACCAGAAACACTCTCACGCTCAGTCTGGCAGCGTCCGTCGCTCCTGAGCAAGAATTCAATACACACAAACAAGCAGCAGTAGGGTTTTACACATCCGTGCGGCCTGAAGCTGGGTAAAAACCGCTCGCGTGTACCGCCTCGATCCGCTCTTTGTGCGACCTCCGCCCCCCGCCGAACTGAAAGGGGCCCTGTCCCCATAGGTGTTGGTGGAATCAGCCTCCCCGACATCTCTGGCGCGCCAGGTAGGGGGCGTCGAGATCGTGCGAACCCGATCCGGCGTGCACGCGAGCTAAATCTTCATCGTCTTCACCGACATGCCACCGAAGAAGAAGGCTTCGGGGGCAACAGCCCCGTCTGCGTCGCTTCCACCACCTCCGGAGCAGGCGGACGGTGGAGTGGATGCCGGCGGAAGAATGGACATCGACGAGGGTGCCAACAGCGCTTCCAAGTCCAAGGACAAGGCCGCGCAGACCTCGGCGTCCATACGCCCACCGCGCCCATCTCAGGAAGGGCGGGACCAGCAGCGTCATAGCGTTCGCAGCACCATACGTCCGCTGGCCCAAGATCAAGCTGGTGGTTCGCGTGGCATTCAAGACCAGCATGCACGCCAGCATGCTGGCCCCGGTGAGGTGCGGTCGCCTGGACGGGACACTGCTCCTTCTAACTTGGTTAGGAGTCCGAGCATGTCCCGCTCCTCGCACCGTTCACCTCTGCCGCCCACCACGCCAGCGGAAGCCTTGGCGCGCGCCCAGCTACTCCTGGATTATCCTCCGACGGTGGACAAGACCGACGAATGGAGGGCCACTATCCAGAGCCTCATCGGCTTCGCCAACGGCGACACTGCGCGGCAACCAAGCGCCTCGCTGCCGCGGCAGGACAGCCGGACGCGAGCCGATGGCAACAAGACCGGGGGAGGTGCGACTTCCATGCACTCTCCACTACGAAGGCCAAAGTCGCCGACTCGCCGGGTCCACCCCGACAGCGGCTCCACCGCGTCGTCGGACCCACGAGCTCGTCACGACCAGCGCCAAGTTCTCCATGAACAACAACAAGAAGACGCTCGAACCCGCATCGAGCGCCGAAGAGAAGCGCGACGTCAATCCGACAAGCGCGCTGGGCCCTCTGTTGACATGCATGCGCCAGGGGAACCAGGCGATCTGCCGTACGCGGTAGGTTGTCCTGCATTCACCCATGAGCTGCGGCAAGTCCAGTGGCCCAGCACAAAGAATTTCAAACCAGACGTACCAGAGAAGTACGACGGCAAGACGCATCCGTCGGAGTTTCTCAGCATCTACACCATCGCGGTGCAGGCTGCCGGGGGACAGGACGACAAGATCCTTGCCAACTACTTCCCGCTGGTACTCAAGCCCAATGTCAGATCCTGGCTCATGCACTTGCCGGACAACTCCATATCCTCCTGGGCTGATCTGTGCCATCAGTTTGTCGGCGCCTTTACAGGCGGCCACAAACCACATGGCCAAGAAAGCGATCTTCATCTGCTCGCCCAGAAGGAAGGAGAGCCACTGCGCAAGTACATTCAGATATTCAGCCGTGTACAGCACAACATCCCAGACGTCCACCCCGCCGCGATCATTAGCGCGTTCCATCAGAACGTGCGAAACCGAAGGATGAGGGAGGAGATGGTGATGTGTAAGATCAGAGACGTCAGTGAGCTTTATGCCCTGGCCGACAAGTGTGCACGCGCTGAAGAGGGGAGGAGGCTCCCCGGAGAGGATACAGGAGCAGGAGGATCTGACAGTGAGGATGCCGCCCCGACAAGGAAAGGCCGGCGGCGGAACAACAGAAGGAAAAAGGGCAAGGAAGTGCTAGCTGTCGAGCAGACTGGCAACGGAGGTGGCGCCAAGGAAGCTAAAACTGGTGGCTTCGACAAGGAGGCCCAGCCTGTGGCGGCCGCCGACAAGCAGGATGGCTCCGGCAAGCAGTATTGTAAGATCCACCGCACCAGGGGTCACGATCTCCAGAATTGCAAGAAGGTTGAGCTGCTCGTTGAGCTACAGAAAGCTGAGTACGAGCGGCGCGACAAGGAGAAGGCCCAGGAAGGTGCTGGTGGATCCGGCAAGAAACGTCTCGGCCGAGGAGGACGCCGCGGCAAGGCCAAGCAGCGGCAAGGAGACAGACCTCCCCGCGGCCGTGACAAGGATGAAGATGACGACGATGATGAAGACATGGATGATGACGAGGCCGATGAGCAGGAATTTCAAAAAGCCACAGAGGTCCTGTGCGTTGACGGTGGTGCTTCTCTGCATACTTCGCACCGCCAACTCAAGCAGTGGATGCGGGAAGTGAATGCAGCAGAGCCATCCTTAGAGTCACGCAAGCCTCTGAAATGGTCCAGCACGCCTATCATCTTCGACATTAAGGATCACCCTGATCGCGTAACTGCGGTCGGGTGCTTGCCGATGTTGGTTTCACCAACTATCCGCAACCTCCAGGTCACGAAGATGCTAGCTGACGGCGGGGCCGGCTTGAATCTGATCTCCTCCGCGGTCCTTCAGAAACTCCAGATCCCTGACAGCGAGCTCGAGGAGACCGGCACATTCCAAGGAATCAGCCCGGGAAGAAGCAAGCCAAAGGGAAAGATCACGCTGCCGGTCACATTTGGCAGCGAGATGAATTTTAGAACTGAGAGGGTCACATTTGACGTTGCTGATTTTCCATTGCCCTACAATGGGATCCTTGGCCGTCCAGCGCTCGCCAAGTTTATGGCAGCCTCTCACTATGCGTACAACATGCTCAAGATGCCAGGCCCGATAAGTGTCATCTCTGTCCCCGGCGACAAGAAGGATGCCCTTATCTGCACCGACAAAATCTATCGGGAAGCAGCAGCCGCAACTGATCACAACATACTTGCCGCTGAAGCTCCCGGGGGGAAGAAGAAGACGAAGTCCGGCAAGAGCTCTGATGCCCACTCCGGCAAGCGCACCTCTTCGGAGTGCTGCGCTACCGTCGAGGACGCACCATCGAGCTCCACCGGCAAGTGCAAGAAGACGATGGCAGCTCCACCCGAGACCAAGAAGGTGCCCGCCAAGAAGGACGGCACTAGTGGTACCTTCACCATTAGTGCCACGCTTGACCCCAAATAGGAAAGCGTGCTCGTTGCTTTCCTGCGGGCGAATGTCGACGTGTTTGCATGGCAACCGTCTGATATCCCCGGTGTTCACAGGAAAGTAATCGAGCACCACCTTGCCGTCTGTCCTCATGCGCGGCCCGTCAAGCAGAGAGTCAGGAAGCAAGCGGTGGAGCGCCAAGAGTTCATTGCAGAAGAGATCAGGAAATTGGAAGCAGCAGGCCTTGTCAGAGGAGTGCTCCATCCCATGTGGTTGGCCAATCCTGTAGTCGTGCGCAAGGCGAACGGGAAATGGAGGCTTTGTATAGACTTCACTGATGTCAATAAAGCTTGTCCCAAAGATCCATTTTCCTTGCCGCGCATTGACCAGATTGTTGACTCCACGGCTGGATGTGATTTGCTTTCATGTCTTGATGCATACTCAGGATACCATCAGATCTTCATGGCAAAAGAAGATGAGGAAAAAACCGCATTTATCACCCCTTGCGGCACATACTGTTTTATACGGATGCCCTTTGGGTTGAAGAACACTGGTTCAACATTTGCAAGGGTAGTCCATGTCGCTTTTGAGACACAGATACACAGAAATGTGGAAGCCTACATGGATGATATAGTGGTCAAGAGCAAGGACAAGGCTACCCTGATCCAAGATTTAGAAGAAACTTTTGCAAATCTGCGCAAGATCAACCTCAAGCTCAACCCCGAGAAGTGCGTGTTTGGAGTCCCTTCCGGCAAGCTTCTCGGGTTCTTTGTGTCTCAGCGGGGAATTGAAGCCAACCCCGACAAGATCAAGGCCATCGAGCAGATTGAAGCACCGAAGCGCGTCAAGGATGTGCGAAGGCTTGCCGGTTGCGTGGCTGCTCTCGGCAGGTTTATCTCTAAGTCTGCTGAGCGCGCCCTGCCATTTTTCAAAATATTGAAAAAGGCAGGTCCAATGAAATGGACTCCGGAAGCGGAGGCCGCGCTGCAGGACTTGAAGAGGTACCTGTCCTCCACTCCAATACTTGTCGCACCTAAGCCACAAGAGAAGTTGCTGCTATACCTAGCGGCAACCAATCAAGTGGTTAGTGCTGCGTTAGTAGCGGAGAGGAAGGCGTACGATGAGCCAGCAACCGCGGCAAGTGAATCCAGCGACAAGCAGGGGGCTTCTCCGACAAGCTCTGGTCCCGACAAAGTTGAATCTGCGCAAACGTGCAAGGAGGTGCAGAAGAAGATGGTGCAGTGCCCAGTTTACTTTGTCAGCTCCCTTCTCCAGGGGGCTAGGTCGAGGTACTCTGGTGTGCAAAAATTTCTTTTCGGCCTCCTCATGGCCTCGAGAAAGCTGCGCCATTACTTCCAGGCACACGAGATCACAGTTGTCACTCGCTTTCCGCTGAAGAGGATACTGCAGAATCCAGAAGCAACAGGCAGGATTGTCGAGTGGGCATTGGAACTATCAAGCTTTGGTCTCAAGTTTGAGAGCACTGCAGCGATCCAAAGCAGGGCATTGGCAGAGTTCATAGCAGAGTGGACGCCAACTCCAGATGAAGAAATTCCAGAGACGAGCATCCCCGTCAAGGAGACAAGCAAAGAGTGGCTGATGTACTTTGATGGTGCCTTCTCGCTGCAAGGCGCCGGTGCTGGCGTGCTGCTTATCGCACCCACCGGAGAGCACCTCAAGTACGTAGTCCAGATGCACTTTCCCAAGGAGCAAGCAACGAACAATACTGCAGAGTATGAGGGTTTGCTTGCCGGCCTCAGAATCGCGGCCGACGTTGGGATCAAGAAACTCATTGTAAGGGGTGACTCGCAGCTTGTCGTCCGCCAAGTGAACACGAACTACCAGAGTCCATTGATGGAAGCTTATGTTGATGAAGTGAGAAAGCTAGAAGAACACTTTGACGGCCTGCAAATGGAACACGTTCCACGAGCTCAGAACGACATTGCTGATGGCCTGTCAAAGTGCGCTGCACTAAAGTTACCTGTGGAACCAGGGATCTTTGTGCTCAAGCTGACTCAACCATCCGTGACACCATCAACTGTACAGAATAAGAAGAGGAAGTTGGTTTCTGGTGACTACTTTCCGGCAGAGCTTCCCGAAGCCGCCGCCAAGAAGGTCCCCAAGATCGGCGCCAAGAGTGCTGAGGAGCAGTCTGCTCCGGCGAACCTCTTGGTTTGTTCCGTTGAAGCAAACGCTCCCGACAAGTTTTGCTCCGGCAAGCTTGCCAGGGAATATCACGCTCCGGCCGAACCGAAGGTTCTTGCCGTAGAAGCGGATGTTCCCGCAGCAACAGATACGCCTTTAGTCCTTGTTGTCGAGCCGCAAGCTCCAGCATGGGCGCAGCAGATTGTCCGTTTCCTTCAGACAGGAGAGCTTCCCGAAGAGCAAGAAGAAGCTGAAAGAGTAGCCCGGCAGTCAAGTATGTACAAGTTTGTCGACAACACACTGTACAGAATAAGACTCAACGGTGTGAAATTGAAGTGCATTCGCCGGGAAGATGGACAACAGCTGTTGGCAGAGATACATGGAGGCATATGTGGTCACCACATTGGCGCAAGAGCGCTTGTCGGCAAAGCATTCCGACAAGGCTTCTTCTGGCCGACAGCCCTCCAGGATGCAACTGCACAAGTAACCAAGTGTGAAGCGTGCCAGTTCCATTCCAAGCAGATACACCAGCCAGCTCAAGCTCTCCAGACGATCCCTTTATCCTGGCCATTTTCGGTCTGGGGGCTCGACATCCTCGGCCCCTTCCCCCGAGCTGTCGGGGGCTTTGAGTTCTTGTACGTTGCAATCGACAAGTTCACAAAGTGGCCGGAAGTGGAACCAGTGAGGAAGGTGACAGCACAGTCAGCGGTCAAGTTCTTCAGGTCGATTGTTTGCCGTTTCGGGGTTCCTAACAGGATCATCACCGATAACGGCACGCAATTTACGAGCCGCACCTTCATGCAGTATGTCCAAGATCTTGGCGCCAAGGTCTGCTTCGCTTCTGTTGCTCACCCGAGAAGCAACGGTCAAGAGGAGAGGGCAAATGCTGAAGTGCTGCGAGGCCTCAAGACCAGAACTTTCGACAGGCTGCACAAGTGCGGAAGAAACTGGATCGAGGAGCTGCCGGTGGTTCTTTGGTCGATCAGGATGACGCCAAATCGAGCCACTGGCCAGACACCCTTTGCTCTAGTCTATGGAGCAGAGGCAGTTCTCCCCACGAAACTCGTTTACGGGTCACCTCGAGTGCTCGCTTATGATGAGCTCGAGCAAGAGCAGCTGCGGCAAGATGACGCGCTGCTCCTTGAGGAAGACCGTCTCCAGGCTGCTGTGCGAGCCGCTCGCTACCAGCAAGCTTTGCGTCGCTACCATAGCCGCAAAGTTAAAGCCAGGAGCTTCGAGGAAGGCGACCTTGTTCTTCGGCGCGTTCAGTCCGCCAAGAATTCCAACAAGTTGACGCCGAAGTGGGAAGGCCCTTATCGGGTGAAACGAGTCACTAGGCCCGGCGCTGTCCGCCTTGAGACCGAAGATGGCACTCCGGTGAGCAACTCCTGGAACATCGAACATCTTCGTAAGTTTTACCCGTAAGGCGCGGTTGCCGGAAGCTTTTCCGGCAACCACCTTTTCTACAAGTCTTGCCGCTGTTGCATGTAATCCTTTGTACAAAGCCGGGCGCAGACCCCGTGCACCAGTAAAGCTCATGTGCCCCGCACATCTTGTCAGTTTTTTATGCTATAATCCTTTTTCGCATATGTTATCTGACACTTTGTGCAGCACTAGACCCCGGTAAGCAATAACGAGCCCAAGGCTCCATATCATTACTTTATTTCTCTGTTTCTTTCTCAAAAGAAGGAAGGTTCCCTCGCCCACAAGGTTTACCGGGGGGAAGGAGAAGATAATGGTGTGGACCAGGCCGTTCAAGAAAGTTTCTCCTTGCCGGGAAGCAGACGACAAAAAAGCTAAGTTGCTAAAGCTTGAGCAATCAGTTTTTTAAGTTTTTGAGTTATTTTCCTTGAACGACCGTGCTTTGTATGGAAAACCTGTGCGCGGAGGAACCAACTCGTAGCTAGTTGCGCCCTTACTTTGTTTCGAGTCTGCTCAACAACTTAATTGAGCTGCTAGCGCCCTTACTTTGCTTCGAGTCCGCTCAGCAACTTAAGTGAGCCGCTAGCGCCCTTACTTTGTTTCGAGTCTGCTCAACAACTTAAGTGAGCTGCAACTAGTTGCGACAAGGTTGCTTGTCGGTAGCGACCCCGCCAGCAGGCTGCTGAAGTTCCGCACTCGGCGCTCGCGGCAAGGGTACCTGCGCCGGCAAGTTTCCCTAGAAAGCGTAGGGCAGAATCATACAAAGCCAAGAGTCGAGTAAAGGAAGTAACACAGCAATTTTTTGCCTAAGATAGAGTTATATTACAAAAATAACTTGTCGCACCTCTAATAAAGTGTTCCCATGACATGACTGGCAGCGACAAGAGAAGAAGAAAACGGACGGCCTAATCTACGCGACCGCCGTCAACCCTTTTGACCTCGTTCACCCTGTCCACAATGGGTGCGACGAGGGCCTTAAGTGCGTCAAGATCAACGTCCGCCGGCAGCTTCTTGAGGACGTTGGTGAGGTTGAGGCCCGGATTGCGGAAGGCCACCTTCACCAGCACCTTCTCCAGAACTCAGGCACAAATCGAGCGTGATTCGTCGGCCAACTGCTTTGGGATCCGTTCCCGGAGTTGCTGGAGCGCCGCCGCCACGCCTTTGAAGAACAAAGTGAGCTTGGCGCTGGGTTGGAGGTTCTCGTCGGAGGAGTACCCGAAGCCTTCCACCCCCAATTGCACCAGCTCCTCTTCGATGACTGCAGCAATGTTCACGAGGCCCTCCGTCCAGAGCTCCACAGTATCTTTGAGAAGATTCTGGGTTTCGGCGGCCCTCGCTAGCAGCGCCTCGTTGGCCTCGATGTCCTTCTTCAAGTCTGCCTCCCGTTTCCTGGCGCTGTCCAACGTCTCCGTCAAGGTGGCCAGCTTTAGCGTCAGATCTGCGTTGGAATCCTTGGCGGCGCTCAGTTCCTTGCCCCTCTCGGCGAGTCGGCCCTGCAGCTCACCGTGGGCAAGGGCGTCCTTCTCGCCCTCTAGCTTGAGCGCGGCAAGCTCTTCGCCACCAACCTTCAGATCAGCTTCTAGCTGTGCCACCTTTGCCTCCAATTCTTTCTTGGCGGCCTCGGCAACCGCAGCCGCATCCTTTGCCTCTTGGAGCGACCCGCCAAGTGCCCGTTCGCGCGTGGCAAGCTCCTCTTCGTGGCTGTCGAGGTTCACTTTCCGCTGAGTCAGCTCGCCTTCTCGCGCGTACAGCTTCTTGCCGGTGAGCCGCTGCTGCTCTTCAGCTTCGGCCTTCTCGAGGAGGAAGGCCTTCCGCTCCTCAGCAAGCTGCTCCCGCTCCTCCGCCAAGGCCCAGAGAGTTTCTCGGCGAAGACCCCGGAGCTCCTCCACACGCTTCTCTATGTCCACGCTCGCGCTTGCGGCAAGCGCTTCCCGGGACTCCAATTTGACTTGACGGGCGCAGTAGAGTGCCAGGAGCCTCCGCAGCAGTCGCTCCTCCTCGGGCTCTTCACTGCTGCTTCCCGGCGCGTCGACGATCGACAACCCGGCGGACTCCAGCACCTCCCCATCCAGAGCTTATCCTTCCATCGGCGCCCTGGAGCTCGATGCCCAGGGGAGCTTGATGAAGATGCCCTTGCCAGCCTTCAGATAGGCGTCGGGCTGGGGCTCCTCGGAGCCTGGCGCTGCGGCAGCGGCGGAGGGATCGGTGGTCGGTGCAGCGCCTGGCGCTCCTGCGGCCTCAGGGCCATCAGTGCGATCGCCAGATCCCCCGCCGGCTTCTTTGGCAGCAGTCTTGGCGGCCTCTTCGCCGGCGGGCACGTCAGCGCCGGCTCCTTCTTCGGTGGCCGCGGCATCTTCAGTATTGCCGTGCGCGTCCTCCTCGCCACCCGCCTCGGTCTCCATCGGATCCGTGGAGGGTGGGTCTGACGACCAGAGAAGAAGGAGAAATCAAACAAGTGTCCGAGAAGAGAGATCAGCAGAAGACTACAAGGAAAGTTTCGGGCAAGAAGGGCTACCTGTGCTAGGATCTGCCGTCGTGACCTCCACCACCGGCGGATCGTTAGCGTTGTCCCTTGCCGGAGGCTCCTCCCTTACCGGAGGACGCTCCCTTGCCAGGGAGTCCGCCCTTGGCGGCATAGTCGAAGCAGACGACGAGTCGGAGGAGATCACCACGCCCTCCTGATGAAGCTGTTCTGCTCCTGCGCAAACAAACCAGTGATCAGATGTCAACAAAGGAAAAGAGCAACCACGCGCACCCAGAAGCAGAAAGTAAACCGTATGCTTACGCTGGGGGCTACGCTGGGGGCTGCTCTGCAAAGTGATGGCCGGATCCGGCAAGGTGGTCTCGGGCGCGCCTCCTGTCATCGCAGTGGGCTCGTCCTCGATGACCACCACCTGAGCCTTGGCCCTCTTCGCCGCCCTCCGGGCCAGAGTCCTGAAAAGAAGAGCCCAGGGGGGATCAGATCCGATGCAAGACAAGATCAGCAAGTTGAAGAACTACAAGAACAAGCAAGGGAATCTCACTCTTCTTCTTCTTCCTCCTCGTCGGAGCTGAGCGCGGAGAGGTCGAAGTTCGGCCCACTTCCGGCGCGACGAGGTGGAGGCGTGGGATCCCTTGGCCGCTTGGCAGGGACTGCGGCGCCAGCCTGAGATGACCCCGCCCCAGTCGCCACTACGGCGGGAGGCGCACCCGCGACAACCATACTTGCCGCGGCGGAGCGCGTCGCGCGGCGCTGCGGCTGTTGACCAGCTTGCCCCCCTGCTGCGTCCCCGACCCTGCGGAGGCGCCTTCTCGGCTGCACTGGGGGCTGCGTTCCGGGCCCTGTTTCCGGCAAGCTCCCCGGAGATGGCGGGCCGCTCGCACCCTCGGCGAGCTCACTCAACTCGGCGTCGGGCGCGGCAAGCTCTTCTTCATCTTCGGGCCACTCCCGCTCAGCAAGACTCATCGCCGATGCCGCGTCCGCTTCCTCCACCGTGAACCCAAATTCGCCAGCGGCTGCGGCTGCCGCCGCCTCTTCCGCCCTGGTGGCGATGCGCTCCATCTCTTGATCAGTGGTGTCGCGGGTGAGGAGCTTCTTCTCGTCAGCATTGACCGTCACCTCCACTAGGCTGTCGAAGAACTGCTGCACGACGTTGTCGGCGGGCTCTTGCCAAGTTGGAGCGATCCCGTGCGAATCACACAACGGCATCATTGCGCAGATGCGGTCGCGCGAGGAGTTGTTACACAGAGGCACGACGCCTGCCAGCAACCTGAACCACTCGGGATGATGCGGGTCGTGTTTGAATATTTCCTTAAGTATCCTGTCCAATTCTATGACGGTGAAATTGAAGTTGAGGCCTGGGCGCAACCTCATAATGTCCGTCGGGCCTCCAAATTCCCAGGCGGGTCTCCCCTTCGCCTGCAGAGGGGCGATGAGGCGGCGGAGGAAATCTGCGCCGACAGCTCCTACAGTCAACCCGGCAAGCCTGAGGCGCAAGATCCGGGTGGTGGCGATCGTCAACTTGTCATCGTCCGCGGACAGGGTGCTCCAATCATTGCCTCGCACTGCTGGGGCTTGGCGCAGGGTGGTGAACGGCTGCGGGTTCTCCTCTACTACCCAGCACCAGTTTGCTCTCCACTCATCCCACTTGCTGCGGAGCTCCCCCTCCAGATAGGTCTCTTTCTTGCCGGCCCGCGAGATCCAGGCGATCCCCCCGGCAAGGGGTTCCCCTCTCTCGACACGGGGCATGAAGAAATGGCGGAAGAGAGCTACGTTGGGGTGGACTCCGACAAAGTTTTCGCATAGATGGGCGAAAACTGCCATGGTCAAGACGGCGTTGGGGGTAAAATCAAGGAGGTGGAACCCGTAGGTGTTCATGATGTCACAGAAGAAATCAGAGAATGGCGGGCAGAGCCCGCAGTAGAAGAACACGGCAAAGAAAGGGTACCTGCCAACTGGAGCTTCTTGCGAGGTGATGGCGGAGAGTACCTTCGTGCGCGGATGCGCCCGTGTCTCCGTCGACCAGAAGAGATAGTACCACTCCCTCAGATCCTTTGCGGAGAGCTCGGGGAGGAAGGTGGCCCGCTCTTTCCGCAGCGCCTCAAGCCGCTGCACTTCGGTCGACTTCACAGCTTTCGCGACCTTCCCCTTTCCGGGCTTCGGAGCCATGGCGAAGGTGGTGGGGGAGATCGACGGCGCCGGTAGTGGCGGCGGCGACGGGAGCGGAGCACTGCTCGTTTTCGACTTTGAAAGCGGAGGAGGGCGGCGGAGGTTTCTGAGATTGCAACAGCGAATGACGAAGATGGAGGAAATGCCCCTGTTTCCCCTGCTTGTAAAGAGGGACGGGGCGGACGTTTCGGCCTTCCAAATAAACAACCTCCCACGATCTCTCCCACGACGCCGCGTTTGACGCGTGCCGTTCTGGGCGTGCGCGGTGGGAGCGGAGAGATATGCGGCGTGACCTAGGCCGCGCGTGCTCGTGCACTGTTTTGGGCCTGGCCCAATAGCACTCGGCACCGTGTATGGCCCAGGCCCGGGGGCTCCTGTCGGTGTACTAGAGTAGGGGTACCCTAGTATCCCGAACTCGTGCACGGGCAGTTGCAGCGCCCCGCGGCAAGGCTTGCCGGGTGACCACCAAGACCCTCCGTGGCTCCCTTGAAGACCATTCAAGAACAAAGTACTCAAGCCAAGGCCCCGGCAAGAGGAGCTTGCCAGGAAGGCCGACCAAGGCCCCGGCGAGAGGAGCTTGCCGGGAAGAGACAAGACCCCGGCAAGAGGAGCTTGCCGGGAAGGCCACTCAAGGCATACCAAGAGAGCTTGCCGTGACGCGCCCTGCGTCCCGGCAAGGCCCGGTGAGCGACAAGCTCCCAAACACGACAAGACGACGACCGCGGCAAGGAGCTTGCCGCGGGAAACCCCCACTTCGTGCCCGCGCTCCAGCACACCTGCTAACGTGTCGCTCTAGGACTCTCCCAAGCACACGTGGCAGGAGGCTGTGCAGCTAGGGGTGCGAGGTGGCAAGCGGAGATGAAGAGAAGGCCATCGTGGCAGACGGTGGCGCTCCTGACGGTCACTTTTTGCACTGTTTAAGCAACTCAGACAGGCATTTAATGCCCTTGTCCCCTGCCGTCAGAGTTAGGTAGGGTGCACTGTATCCACAGTAGTGGTAGCTGCACCTACCGCGTCCTTTTCCATTTTTACCCTTCTTGTCTACGTTGCCCCCTGTCGGTGACCCCTTGAAAGTATAAAAGGAGGCCTAGGCGCAACGTAGAAGGGGTTCAGCTGGTTCGGCCAGTTCGTCTCATTCAACACCAGAAACACTCTCACGCTCAGTCTGGCAGCGTCCGTCGCTCCTGAGCAAGAATTCAATACACACAAACAAGCAGCAGTAGGGTTTTACGCATCCGTGCGGCCCGAAGCTGGGTAAAAACCGCTCGCGTGTACCGCCTCGATCCGCTCTTTGTGCGACCTCCGCCCCCCGCCGAACCGAAAGGGGCCCTGTCCCCATAGGTGTTGGTGGAATCAGCCTCCCCGACAGAGGGGGAGGGGAGGGGAGGAGTGGAAGGAGGCCGGGGGAGAGAGGCCCGTCCAGCCACCGCGCGGGGGCGGCGCGGACGAGCAGGAGGAGAGCGGTCGTTGGTCGTAAGTTCATATAGCAGCACCGATGCATTGATGGCCTAACTTGCCAGGAGGGCCTGGCTTTGGACGAAGACCTACAGCTTAGGGCATCTCCAGCCAGCCCCCCAAGACGCCCTCCCAGGCCCTTTTTCTGCGCCGGTGGTAAAAAATCGCCCCAGCCATGCACCCAAGACCACATTTTTCGCTGGATTTGAGGAAAGTTACGGCCGGCGCTGGCATCAGAAACCCAACGCGCTGGGGGCGAGCTGGGGACGCCGGCACTACTTTTTGGCATGCATCTGGCCCACAGTCAGTCACCTTTTCCCTCTCTCTCCTCTCTTTCCACCTACCCCACGCCTCCCTGCTCCCCTCTCGATCCTCGCAGCGCCCCACCTTCTCCTCGCAGCGCCCCACCTTCTCGTTTCTCCTCGCCGAGCTCTCCCGCACCGCCTCCGAGCTCTCCCCTTTGCCTGCTCCGGGTGGCCGGCCGGCCATCCCGCCTCCGCACGCCGGCCTCGGGCCGGCTCGCCTCGGGTGGCCGGCCGGCCATCCTGCCTCCACACGCCAGTCCGCGCCACTGCGACTGTTGGAGGGCGCGCGCGCGCGCCTACGCCATGGAGACGGCGGGCCGAGGACCAGGAGGGCAGCAGTCGACGGGGGCGGAGGTCGGGTGGGCCCGGTCGTGGGCGTGCTGCGCCGTGGCGGCGTGCGTGGTGGCGGTGGGGCTAGCAGGCGCCGGCGTGCTGGTGTGGTGGGCGGTGGCGTTCCACCCGGCGCGGGAGCAGCTCTGGATGGTGCCCGTCGGGCTCGTCCTCCTCGGCACGCCGCTCATCGCCTGGCTCTCCCTCTTCGCCTCCGGCGCACGCCGCCGCCTCGGAACCAGCCTCCTCTGCACGCCGAGCTGCACGGGGAGGAGCCATGGCCGGAGCTCGCAGTCACCGCGCGTGGCCGGGGCGGAGCTCGCCCGCGCCCGCCTGTGTGTGGCCAGGGGGGCCCGCACCCGCGCCTACCTGTGCGTGGCGGAGCTCGGCCGCGCCTGTCCGCCTCGGAGCCGCCCTACTCCGGGTCGCGGACGACGTCTCCGTCAAGGCCGAAGCTGGCCGCAACAAGGCCCGGCGCGGAGCTCGCGCTTGCGCGGCCTGAGCGAGCACGCATGGCCCGGCGTGGAGAGTGCGCGTGCCCGGCGCGGAGCTCGAGCTCGCGCGGCCGTGGCGGAGCTCGCGCTCGCGCGAAGTTGGAGCGGAGCACGCATGGCTGGCACGGAGCGGAGAGCGCGCACGGCCGTGGCGGAGCTGACTCGCGTGGAGGAGGGAGGTGGACGGAGGACACGAGGACGGAGGGCTGGTGGTGCGTGGCGGACGGTGGCGGGCATTCTCGATGGTGCTAGAGACGGTGTGTGGGGGCCGGAACGAGTGGATATTTTCTCGATCGCAGGCAAAAAAATTCGCCGGCAGCCCCCCAAGGGGCGATAAAAATGCCTCCTGGGGGGCTCTACGGCTGGAGATGCCCTTAGTAGCGCGGATATTGCATTCAACATCTCAGTTGTTGTGAAAGATATCAACCAACGATCCCAAGGAGACTATGGTGCAATTATCAAGCATATCGTCAAACATAAATCGTTGTTACACAGTTGCTTTTTCATTCATGAACTTAGGAACTTTAATTTTAAGGCTTATAGCTTTGCGAAGCACGCGACAACTCTAGGTATAGGACGCAAAATCTGGCTTGGTCATCCTTATGGCCATATATATGTATCTGTAAATATTCCTTTTTGAACATTAGTACAGACACAAGCGCTCATATATATGTACATACACTCATCCTTATGAACGCACACACGCACACCCTATCCTTATGAGCACCTCCAAAAAATTGAGCCGGAATATCATCTTGAGATTTACGAAGTCATCGTAGGCGTTTTGTCGTCAACGGGAACATCTCCTCCCACTGAATAGGCATCGTTGGAAATTCTGAAATAAATTCAAAAATAAATGTGAGCATCAGAATTTGAACCTTGATGGGCTGAGATACCAAATATTCTTGAGCAATAAAGTTTCGTGTGATTGCCTCAAAAAAAAAGCACCCACGGTGGTACATCATGTGCTATTTGAGGTGTGGTCAATTGCCTATATGTGTTTGGTGGACGTGTAAATCTTTATCTTTTCTTTACCTAATAATAAAAGGGCTATTGCTTCTTACCATCGTAATTTTGTCTGTTTTTGATCTGTCCTTCGTTCGTTCACCTATTATTTTCTATATTCGAGATGGTACTAATATATAAACAAAAGTTTCGTCTCTTTGTTCCATGTTTGTTCCGCTGCCTGCATGCATGCCTGGCTCGCGTGTGTGTGGTGCGCGTGCATGCTGTTGACGCTGATTGCTACTCCTCCGGCTGGCTGCTGCTTAGCACTTCCCAATACAATAGCTAGATAGAATATGATCCGTATTTTAAAGTTCTTATAAATTGAACTGGCTATTTGTTATTTCTTCTGTACAATAGAAGAGATATCGATATGTTTTTCTAGAAAAAGGAGAGTATGAATTCAAGGACTGTGCTTCATCTATTCTGTGATACGCCGTCGTACGACATGAGTACTTTTTTTTTCGAAATGGTGGAAAAAGATTTACCTCATCAATTAATTACAACATGAGTACTATATTCTATGCGATCATATTATAAATAACTTTGAAGTAGCATGCTCTGTTGTAACTCTCAACATGGACTTTTACCATTGTACTTTCTGTTCAACTGTAGTGTGCTAGCAGCCTCACTGTTATGATTTTTATGTGACTTGTGCATTCATGGCCACTTCTTTCAATGTTCTTTAGTTCTTTCATGGTTTTCTTTTGGAAGTCTGGGATTTAGGACAACTTATTTCAGGAGCACTAAACCGTTGTTTGGACATCATTCATGGCCCTTGATACTTTTGAGTGCTTTTAATATTCTTTTGCTTCTTGCGAAATTGTTTGAATGATAAATTATTTTTCAGGTTACTCGGCATATATTTATTTATTTTCTTTTGTTGTAATGCACAGATATGTTTGCTTTGTTTTAAAATAAATGGAGCCGAGTTTCTCTTTTTTTTCATCTGTCATGGTATTTACCCAACACAAATGAATTAATGTCCAGTGAAGTGAGAGAGGGGCTAAAACACATTATTTAGCCCAACCCTTTTAGCTAGATTTTTTCAGACTCGGTGCAACATCTGGAGAAAAAATTGCTGCTCGGTGCGAACCTTGAAATTTTTTTCACGCCGTAGTGCGAACACCAAAGAATACCCTCAACTTTCCAAAATAGTACCTTATATGGAAGATTTGAATCCTTTAATATCAGAACCGTCATGCAAAATTCATAACAAAAGTATTGTATGTGTAGCATGGTTTTTTATGTATGACTTATATGCATTTTTGCTAGCTTTCGGCATGCGCCTCCCTGCAGCCACCAGCCACCAGATGACACTGTTTAGTTATTGTTGCGTTGTGCTTATTCTATGGACACGTCAAGTATCTCTCCTGTTTCAACGCACGGACATTTGTGCTAGTTTCCCCTAAAGCACATGCCGTATATAACTAACACTCCATTTCCCTTGCGCATATATCCCTTCTCAAATACCAAGTCTCCCCCCTTGTTACACGGGCTTATACATAGCCAGCGCGCGCACGGCGCACACGTTTTGGATACTAAGGGCATGTACAATGGTTGATAAGATAGTCTTATCTTAAGTCTTGTATGTGATTTAGATATGACAAAAAAATTTGTCTACAATGGGTCATCTCTTAGCCTTATTTTTAATAACTAGCAATTCCTAAAAATGTGGTGAGACATATTGTGTTAAGAGATCACCTCTTGTCTTCTCTTAAATAAGAGAAGACAAATCTTTTCTTATGAGTTCTCTCTCCTCCACCTCATCATCTATCCTACGTGGCACTCTTAAGATAGCACCATTGTACATGCCCTAACGAACTAACTACACTCACGCACTAACTAAACTGACTATCAGGCATGCATTGCAACCCACATGCATCGCCTAACAAATTGTCAGATGTTTCGTGAGGAGAGAACACAAGATATGGATCGACCCCAACAGAAAACATCTCTATCTCCTTATCCCAACGCATCATACTTCACCTGCATCCTCCTGTATATAAGTTGATCAAAAACCACAAGTTCGTAGTACCACAATTCACACCTTGCAAGAGCCCAAACTAGTTCCATTCCATGGCGCCATCCGAGTCCCAGCATCTCGCCTTGTTCCTCGCCATCGTCATCACCGCCGCCACGCCGTCCCCCTCGGCGGCCGCCGTCCCTGCCAAGGCCCCTGCTCCCTCCGCCAGCAACGATGCAGTAGCAAAACCATTGGCATGGTGTATGATTCCTTGCCTTCCGATCCTGCCACCCATATTATGTGTACCACCGATATTCTGTCCCCCAACGCCAAGTGCGCCGCCGCCGCCATCCCCTTTCAAGCCGCACCCCAAGGAGTGCCTACCGTCGCTGATGGGGCTGATGCCATGTAAGGATTTCCTCACCAACAGCACCGCGCCCAAGCCTCCACGCCAAGGCAAGTGTTGTGACGGCGTCCGGTCACTCTTCCAAAATTTTCCCATCTGCCTTTGCCACGTGTTCAACGGCGGCGACCTAGACAAACTCATGTCGGCACCCCTGGATGGAGGCCAACTCTTTGGCCTCTCGTCTGCTTGTAACACCAGTCCGAGTGACTTTGTACCCTGCTACGGTAAGTCGTTATTGCTCTTGTTGTGTACAAATTGTTCAGTGTATTACTGTGCTCGGTTTTTAAGATATATATTGTGCCCATCTCCAATTATGAACCATGTGAATCTTTTTTCATGGATCGGAGAGCAGATGTGCCACCGATGAGGGCCGCACCTACCCCTAAAGCTGCTCCATAATCGGCTCAATATCAGGTAACTGGTTTGTTTCCGGTTAAATTGAATCATATTTTTCGTGGGTGATAGATTCATTCATGGCTGCATCCATGAACTAGTATGCCTATTTCTGTATTGTAATGTAACTTGTGTTTATCCGCGTTTTGCAGAACCATTGCCGTAGTAGCATTACAGATGGAAGCTAAAGATGTCGTATGCCTAGATTTGTTAGTATCATTCTTAGAAGATATATAGTGCGAGTTTTTAGTTTGATTAGGGATGATATGTAGCTTCATTTGTGTCAATCTCCGAGTCGTCTTTAGAAAATTTGTTCGTTGCGATTGTGAACTATATATGTGTCTGTTCTTTATGAATGTCCGTGGTATGCAATCATCAAACGTGCACCCAGTTATCGAATTATTTAATTACTTGTACTACTCTGCATGCTCTCCTGACTATCCAACGCTCCTAATTAATCTATCTAGCACTGATAGACTGTGAAAAGAAATATGATTTCTCGCAAAAAAGAAAAAAAATCATCGCCGCAAGTTGTACTCTACGATCGTTCCTTAATGCCGCAAAGTAAGCACACATCGTGTGCATCTTCAACTCATTTGCTATTTCTCTTAAGAAATCTCCAACTTGAAATGTTTTACTTTTTGAGAGAGAGGACCAAAAATGTGGTCAAGTCCTGCTATCTTGTGTGGCGCGCTGGCGCGTTCCTCCAAGGCCAACAGGTACGAGCATGTGCTTTCGAGTGCTCCCGAAAACATGGGGCGAGGGCGAGGCCAATGGCGCGAGCCTCGCATGATCGCGCTCACCATGCCGCGGCCCAGCAACAGTTCCCTTGCATGAAGTTTAGTGCAAAGAACTGACTAAACATGAGTAGATTACAACTTTGGTCGTATAGTAGCCAGTTGGCACGTAACACAATTATTCTCGTACTCAAGAAATGTTCCAATATGATCGGTGCACATGAAAGGTGGGTTGTAGACAAAACCTGTGAATAGTTTGTAATCTAAACCAAACCTAGATCAGTCCATACATGTACAAGTCTATCAATCAAACCAAACTAATCCAAACTATCTATATATCTATCTATCTTCTATACCTATACCTATACCTACCTATACTAACTACAGACTCCCAAGTAATTACCACGTTAATTAAAAATTAGAAGCCATTCATCTGGTGAGACCGAGTTATTACGGTGTAGATCTTCTGAAAAACCTAGGTTAGTTAGAATCGAAAAAAACTATATTAAGCATCTGATTTTCCTAGGAAACATCTCTGGCTATTAGACATGCCCACGCATAACCTAGGTTAGTTAGAATCGAAGAAAAAAACTATATTAAGCATCTGATTTTCCTAGGAAACATCTCTGGCTATTAGACATGCCCACGCATCCTCTCCACCTCTCACACGATCTCTCACGTGTGGGTCATCTTAGTCAGGACCTCATAAAACTATTAACCATCAGATCTTCCTAGGAATCATCTCAAGCCATTAAATTACATAGTCCCACGTGCATACCTCTTCACCTCTCCTAAAATATTTCACGTGCAGGCCATCTCTCCGTCTGAGCGATCTCTATTGGCCGCCTCTTCGACTTGCTGCCGTCGTCCACCCATCTCCGTCACCCTGATCGTGCCTCCTACCGGCGTCAACGATGCCGCAGGTCAGCACGTCCTCTTCTGCCTTCTTTATCCATTATCTCCATCCCCAGGCCAGTTATAGGGGTAGTCTCCTCTTTCTGTGATTGCTGTTGGCCTGTTACAATCATTACTCTCCTCATCTCCTCCACACCGCCTTATGTTTCTTCTTCGATTATCGATTTCCCTTCAATTGTAGAAGAGACAACCACCTTTCTCCATGCTCTCTGTATTGGCTTCAGTCCTCTCTGTATTGGCTTCAGTCCTTTGCCGCAAAACTTTCTAGAACATGTAAACGTCACAGTTATGATATATGTGCTTCGATGATCTTGAAGCTATGTATGCTTATACCTGCGTTAAAAACTTCTTCCATGATCTCCTTGATGTGTAAGCTTAGTTTTTAATGTTCCAATAGCTGGCAAAATATTCTATGAAATTTGCAGCCTACTCAAGAATGACGACTTCACCATTGTGCTCAACTTCTTGGTCGGCTTTCTCATCATCTTAACCTCCCCTCATCGACTCCTTCCGTCCAGGAGCTACACACACTACAGTTTTCTCTCCCTCCTATCTGATTTGGACACCCTCGCTGAAGACCTCAATCTTTCTTCCATGTGCACTTATGTATTAGCCATGGTTTACCCATCACTTGAACCAATCAATGGTTGCATAGGAAATTAGCACGGCGCCATTGCCATTGCTAGACATCGCTTGCATCTGTCAATCCTATAAGGTCTGCAAGGAGCAATGATTGAGTAGGTTTTTTGTTGTGCATCCTGCAGTATGAGACTTGGTCTCTAATGAGCGTGCACATTCTAGGTTTTCACTTTGGGGAGATTTTGATGACATGAGTCCAGTAGTTCCAGACATATCTTAGATACGTATTACTGCGATGGGTAAGATTAGGTGATATACAATTCAATTATGGCATTCAGTTCACCAAAGTGGATGTTCCGCACAGTGAACTCAAACATCTGTTCTAATTTTGTAGGAAAGCCGCTAAGTTGTTTTGGAGCATTATTTGGTTTGTAAAAATCTACTTCTCTAAATTACAAGCGAAATACTACAGTTTTGTTAACTTGGATATGATCTTTCAATTTTATGCTCACAGCTCACGCCATGATCCAACAAGATACGTGCATCTTAGAAGCATAAAATAGGCTCTGTTCTGCTGGAATTCTTTTTTGTAGTGCTATGGAATTCTTTTTTGTAGTGCTATGTACATTTATACATGGAGTAGATATGCATTCAGAGGTCAAGGGCCGACACCTCAGCAGTATTTATTCCAAGCAGCAAGGGAGATCAGAAAAAGACGCTCAAGTTAACCTCTAGGTAGTTCTTCCTCATAGTTATTACTACTTTGTTAATCTAATGATGTTCCTTTGCTAAATTAAGAACATCCATGTGTCAGTTTACTTTCGTACAGTACGTATTCTACTTTGTATGGTGCTCGATCGCACTAGCTGCTATGTAATAAAGATCTGATTAGTAACACAAAGAAACTTCCAGTAAGTTTGTATGTATAGACATATTCAATGATACTAAACTATATGTTGTTGTAGTTGACTATGTTATACGTAAATGTGCAGACTTTATCGTGCTGACAAAGTTCAGTCTCTATTTCTTTCTTTACACAGAAAATATGCCTTTGCACTCATGTATTTCCATTCACATATAATCGATAGAATCATTGTATGATCAAATATTATATATAAATAGAAGGGAAGATGGTATGCCCTGATTAATTCTGACATCATATTCGTTAACATATGTCCTCTTTTACAGAGACGGGATGATAATGAATACATCCTTGGTACGTACACTTTGGACGCTCTTAAGTTCATGTATGGCAGATTTATCTCAATTGTTTCTTTTGCATGACACATTTAATGCAAATTCAGTTTGATCAAATCATCGAAACCACAGCAGGAAAGTCAATTTTAATTCCGGTGATATTTTTAGTAAAGCCATACTAGGCAGAATTCGGTACAGCGGTTCATTATTCATGGCCACTCTTATTTATTTTCTATTTTCAGGTGAGGTAAATTAATTAATTGATGGACAAATATGATGTTTGTCTACACAGATGGTTCCACTTGAAATTATTATATGTTAGTATGAAATGATATTCTTTCGATGTAAAATTACATGCTAGATTATGCATCAATTCAAGAATAACTGAAATTCTTTGTTAGTACACAAAATTATTTTGGCTCAAACCACCACCGGAGCCTCTTTGTTTTTACAAGCTTTTTTGTTCTGTTTTTACAAGCTTGGCATAATGTTCTCCTTCTACACTTCCGTAAGAATGCTAAGATAATG
The DNA here is from genome assembly GCF_002162155.2 of Triticum dicoccoides. Taxonomy (NCBI): domain Eukaryota; kingdom Viridiplantae; phylum Streptophyta; class Magnoliopsida; order Poales; family Poaceae; genus Triticum; species Triticum dicoccoides. Next base: position 684,932,486 of record NC_041392.1, on the reverse strand, counting down.
TATTGTACTTCTGAAATATTCATTTATGCAAAAGATAGTTTTGTTCTACTTATATACGAGATCATGGATCATATATTTCAAAACCGTACTGTCTTTGCTAATTGGTTGGTATAGAATTTTTGGTCTTCCAAATAAATATTTGCTTTCGCGCATTACTTGGGCTGAATAAACTAATGGGCTTTTTCGCAAAAAAATAATAAACTAATGGGTTCCACCATATGTGCTAGATTTTCTAAATGGAAAACGAAGTATCAACATATTAGGTGAATGTGTGAATGTTGTTTCAAAAACTGATCAATACCAAAATTTTCATGCCGAACGATTGCTTCTCATTATATTAGAACTACATTTTATATTGTTGTCCTTTTATGCATATATATATATATATATATATATATATATATATATATATATATATATGTTGTAAATGATGTAATATTTTTGTTTCTTCTTTCTAACATTGGATGAGTGTATTAACAAAAACATTGAATGAGTGTATTTGGCTGTTTCATGTTTGCACCCTTTTTTGCCTGCTATTTGGATCTCTAACTATTGTCTGCAGAGCTTTGTATTGTATTTCACTGGTGTCTTGGGTTGTTTTGCATGCTATTTACTATTTTTTTAGTCATGCAATATTATCATGATCATGCAAGGATCAAAATCATAGTTTGTCCCCTATTCATTGCAACTATCCCTTTTTCATGATATTAGCTATAACGTGGTCCAAGACTAGACAACTATAACGTGGGTTGATTAGACGTAGATAGTGATTTGATAAATTGGTGTGCCGTGTGCAGGGGTGTTTGTGTTGACAGGATCAAGGTGAAAGATACATGGGCAGCGTAATCATGCTGCATGGTCTTCCTCCAGATAATTAAATTGTTCTGGTTTCTCTAAAAAAATTGAATTGTCTTGGTTTAGCTTTACTATTTGCTTATACCGAGTTCCTTATTAATCTGTTCTTTAATTTTATTGCAAGTGCATGTGCGAGTCCAATGTTCAAATTTTCCATCCCGTTCAATGCAAAATGTGCAAAGTTACATGATAATTCTTGAAGTACCAAATAAGTTAAATGATTTGATTGATTAATTAATCTATTGTCTAGGTAATACATATAGTTGGTAACAGATAGTGGAATACTTGACAGAGCAACATTTTTCATACATTCTCACTTAACCAATACTATAATTTACATCATTAATGGAGGCTTACATATAGCACCGAAATTATAAAAAACTAGCCCTGCGAATGCACGGGTTGGCGACTAGTTAGTGCTAATTACCAAACTGAACTGCTTGTATTTTTAAACCAAACCAATCCAGCCCATTTCCTAAAATCGGTTTGTGCCCAAAATTTGAAACTATGGACTGCACATGCGCACGTGGATAACTACTGAGTCTATCATACTCATTTCCATAATTGAACACCCAGTCTATTGATGCACCTTGTTGCAGTCAGCGAAGTAGTGGCCGGACATGCCGGCTAGCCTCGGGTGCACAGCTGCGTAACACCAATGCGTATGTACGCGACTTGGTCGCCGGCAGCAGCGTCTTCGTTCGTAGCAACATCGCACCTGTAGAGAGAGAGAGGGAGAGAGAGAGATTGGCCGGAGCTCCAGCCAACGGTAGCCTAGCAGCCCTTAGCCTAGCGGCGGCTGCCCGTCGAGGCTGCATGGACGATTTGGTCGCTCGATTTAGTTTCAGACCGTGAGTTGAAACTGTTTGAGACCAAGCAGCCTATGTCCAGACCAAACCAATCCAGCCCAAAAAAAAGTATAGCCCAGACCAAACTAAATTAACGTAGTGTCCAATCCAATGACAGCCCAATAGGAAACCAAACTGAGCCTGTAGTTTGAATCCAAATTATTCCCAGGTTCTTGTAGTCTCAGACACAGTTAACCAGCGAAGCAAAACCGTTATAATTGAACCAACAACCGACTTCTAACCATGACATATCAGGAGCCTCGATTTAAAAGAAGCTTAATAACTTAACAGATTAGCCTAACCTGGCACCAAATCTTAAATCCACCCCTGACAATAGATCATGCATGTAACACTATATAGCGGTCAGAGCCGGCCCTAAGCCATGGCGAGGAGTGCAGCCGCCTAGGGCCCAGCATGTCCAAGGGCCCACCATACACTCTCTGTGCACATGTATTGACACATTTGAAGGGAAAAATAAACTGAGGAAGGTAGCACTCGCAGCCCATTGACGGTGGAGCCAGCCAATATATCCTAATTGCTTCGTTTTGTGTGAGACAGCGCCGCCGGTTCGTTCTTCTTCCCGTTCAATCTTCTTCCTCTCCCAATTAATTGCACCAAGTGCCTAGGGGGCCGGCACCCAAGCGACGCTCATGAATGGATTGTCAGTTGTATCATCTCCTTGATTTCTTTGCCAGTGAGTTCTGTACTAGTAGTATATAGGTTCTTCTGAAAGTACCCAAGGCGACAAGGCCCTGGTGGTGACCTCCTTGGCACCGGCGACGAGCTGAAGATGCACCACATTCGGCTTGCCGCTAAGGCATTGACACTAGCACCGGTCCATAGGTAAATTGTTCATCCTATGGATTGTCCGTCTTTTCTTGTTTATTGCGAATTATGTGACGATTCTCTTGCATGGAACTCTCACACAAGTAATTGTTTCATGTTAAAGATGATTGACCATCACCACATTACCACATGATGATTATATGTTGCTGGGGGTTTATCTTGTGACATTTCTCTACTGTTCTTGTATGGAAGGTGTTTCTGTTTTTGTTCAAATTTCAAATTGCTACTTCTAGATAGATCATAAAATATTTGTTTAAAATTACTGTTGTGTCATATGGATAGTTTGAACGGACTTGCGGCTGCGACGTGCAGCAGCGAACATGGAGATGTAAGGTGCGACTGTAGGGCCCATTGTACCATGTTCGCACTAGGGCCTCCGAGATGCTAGGGCCGGCCCTGGTAGCGGTGTACTCAATGCTTGGTATTTATTATTTGCTCTCTGGTGTCCGGACTGCCTCTTGATCCATCACACACTCATATGCCTAACAGTTTACCAAGCATGTTCGCTAGCACTGCTTTGTTCCGGTCGGCCACCACCATGGGGTACAGCGGCGTTTTCACCAGAGTCGGCGTCAACAGCCGGTCCCTACACTTCTCCACACTATTTATCACACGCGTGTACTCGTCGGCGAGGCCCGTGAAGCGGCAGCTAGGGAGCGTCTCGTCGGCGATGCGGTCGATGGAGCTGTCGGCCGGTGCGTAGTCGTTCATGCACCCCTCATAGGCGTCTCTCTGCTTGCCGGAGAGCGAGGAGTTGTGGCTGAGCTGGTTGCTCGCGGCGAGCTTTGTGTCGTCGAAGGAATTCGCAGCGGAGTGCGCCGCAAGGATCGCGTATGCGGTGGCCCTCTCCTTGTGCGACGGGGACACGTCAGCACCGCATTGGCGCATCATGCGGATGCAGAGGTCGTATATGAGCTTCGTGCCGCAAGCCTTCTGGCAGGCGGCCACTGCGCCCAGTAACGGGACGTTGGGGCAATCCGTCCGAGCGGCTGCCATGCGAATGGGTACTAGAACGAGGAGGAAGGGAATGATCTTGGCCATAGCCATAGAGCACCCCGCGTCTCTTTGTGGGGTGATATGCTTGTTGTCCGAGCTAGCAAGCACAACATTGCACTATATGTAGTATATATGTGCATTTAAAATCTTTCAAAAAAGATTTTGTACATTTAATTAACTGATTTGATTTTATAATAAATGATATGGAGTAACGATGAAGATGTGATGCACCGATGGTCAACATGTGTACATGATGACAAGTGAGAAAAAGAAACGAGTAAGATTTATTTATTTGACATTAATACCCAATATACTCTACATCAATGATAAAATCTTTACTATTAAAGGGAAATTGACACGTTGTTGTTTGGCACACATATATTAGTGCAAAAAATAATCAAATCAATTTAAAAATCAAGTCATTAATGCAATTAGTTAGTCAGACAATTAATTATGTGCGGAATTAGTTAGGTCCATATAAATAGGCAATATTTTCAAGCCTAATCAATTTAAAACCAAGTCATTAATGCAATTAATTAATTAGGCGGGTAGTTAATTAAGCCCTCGTACAATTAGAAAGAGAGGTTTTTTCCAATTAGGCAGGCAATTAATTAAGTGGGCCAACAGATAATTAGTCCATAGACAGCTAACTACACTCCCATATAATTAGACAGACAATTAATTAATAAGGCACATAGTTAATCATGCCAAATTTTTTAATTAGGCATGTGATTAATTAATTAGGCACACGGTTAATCACGCCGAATCAATTTGAAAGCGCTTACGGGTGAGGACAGCCAGCAGACTCTCGCCGAGGTTGGCGACTGCCAGCAGGCTCTCAGCAACATGGACGACCAACACTTGCCAACATGGACAACAACCACTATGCACTCGCGACAAGGGTAACCAAGCGCCCGCCAATATGTATGATGACTGTGCTCTATAGGACGTCCACATGCTGACGGTTTTTGAAACGTTCGTGGGTGAGGGCAACAGGGGCTTGAGGATGATAATGGTCGAGGGCTCCGACCGCGCCTTTGAGGATGAGAGGTGATGACTAAGGACAAACGGTCACAGGCCACCACTCTTCAAATATTGTATCATTTTGTAGCAACACCGAGGTGTTTAACTAGTAAAGTGTAAATGATTTGTCCAGCGGTGGGATGCCAACACGCGTATTGTGGTACCATGAATACATTTTTTTTAGGCAGAGGAGAGAAAATCTTGCATTCGGTTCCATTTTTTCTCTATGAAGAATAGCCTTTCATTCGAATTTATAGATAAAACCGCATGGCCAAAAAATACAAGGCATTGAGGTAACCCTCTTACAAATATGATCATAGAAAGCTAGACAGGGCAAACATCATCTATTGTGCACGAGGAGCACACGGCTGGATGCTAACAAATTGTTCTCGAGCAGAAGCACATGAGTGGCAGAACCACAAATATAAGCGACCTCAATTGTCGCGGAGAAACGTTCTAGCGCCTCCTGGATGAAACCAGTAGACTGCGCTACCGAGTCCTACCGAATTGCCATCAGAGAGCCTTCTGCCTATCGCTCTGACCATGGAGCACTACCGAGCTACCTGACGACGCAATCACTTGGAAATTTGAAGAAGCAAACAATCCTCCAAACATCGGAACCAATAATGCTTCGAGCAGCGATCCAAACCGGACCAAGAAACGCTGCTGCAACCAGAAGAAATCTTCACCAACAATCCCCCCATGAGGATTACAGCACAAATATGTCATTGTCGTGTCCCCCACAATGGACAAGGGTTTCAATACGGTGCAGAGACAAGAGGACGAAAGGGTACTGTGATGCACCCCATGAGGGATGCGACTGAAAAAATATGTCCTAGAGGCAATAATAAAGTTATTATTTATTTTCTTATATCATGATAAATGTTTATTATTCATGTTAGAATTGTATTAACCGGAAACATGATACATGTGTGAATACGTAGACAAACAGAATGTCACTAGTATGCCTCTACTTGACTAGCTCGTTGATCAAATATGGTTATGTTTCCTGACCATAGACAAATAGTTGTCATTTGATTAACGGGGTCACATCATTAGGAGAATGATGTGATTGACTTGACCCTTCCGTTAGCTTAGCACTTGATCGTTTAATTTGTTGTTATTGCTTTCTTCATGACTTATACATGTTTCTATGACTATGAGATTATGCAACTCTCGTTTACCAGAGGAACACTTTGTGTGCTACCAAACATCACAATGTAACTGGGTGATTATAAAGGTGCTCTACAGGTGTCTCCAAAGGTACTTTTTGGGTTGGCGTATTTCGAGATTAGGATCTGTCACTCCGATTGTCGGAAAGGTATCTCTGGCCCACTCGGTAATGCACATCACTATAAGCCTTGCAAGCAATACAACTAATGAGTTAGTTGCGGGATGATGTATTACGGAACGAGTAAATAGACTTGCTGGTAACGATATTGAACTAGGTATTGAGATACCGACGATCGAAACTCGGGCAAGTAACATACCGATGACAAAGGGAACAACGTATATTGTTATGCGGTTTGACCGATAAAGATCTTCGTAGACTATGTAGGAGCCAATATAAGCATCCAGGTTCCGCTATTGGTTATTGACCGGAGACGTGTCTCGGTCATGTCTACATAGTTCTCGAACCCGTAGGGTCCGCACGCTTAAAGTTAGATGACAGTTATATTATGAGTTTATATGTTTTGATGTACCGAAGGTAGTTCGGAGTCCCGGATGTGATCACGGACATAACGAGGAGTCTTGAAATGGTTGAGACATCAAGATCGATATATTGGACGACTATGTTTGGACACCGGAAAGGTTCCAGAAGGTTTCGGACATTTATCAGAGTACCGGGGGTTACGGGATCCCCCCCCCCCCCCGAGAACTAATGGGCCTTGTTGGGCCTTAGTGGAGAGAGAGAGGGGCTGGCCAGGGCAAGAGGCGCGCCCCCTCCCCTTGAGTCCGAATAGGACAAGGAAAGGGGGAGGGCGGCGCCCCCCTTGCCTTTCCCCTCTCCCACTCCTTCCTTACCCCTCCTCCTTGGATTAGGAAAGGGAGGGGCAAACCTACTTGGAGTAGGTTTCCCCCTCCTAGGGCGCGCCACCCCCTTGGCCGGCCCTCTCCTCCTCACCCCCCTTTATATATGGAGGAGGGGGGCACCCCATAGACACAACAATTGATCTCTTGATCTCTTAGCCGTGTGCGGTGCCCCCCTCCACCATAATCCACCTCAATCATATCTAGTGGTGCTTAGGCGAAGCCCTGCGTCGGTAGAACATCATCATCGTCACCACGCCGTCGTGCTGACGAAACTCTCCCTCAACACTCAGTTGGATCGGAGTTCGAGGGACGTCATCGAGTTGAACGTGTGCAGAACTCGGAGGTGACGTGCGTTCGGTACTTGATCGGTCGGATCGTGAAGACGTACGACTACATCAACCGCGTTGTGCTAACGCTTCTGTTTTCGGTCTACGAGGGTACGTGGACACACTCTCCCCTCTCGTTGCTATGCGTCACCATGATCTTGCGTGTGCGTAGGAAAATTTTGAAATTACTACGTTTCACAACAGTGGTATCAGAGCCAGGTTTTATGCATAGATGTTATATGCACGAGTAGAACACAAGTGAGTTGTGGGCGATACAAGTCATACTGCTTATCAGCATGTCATACTTTGGTTCGGCGGTATTGTTGGATGAAGCGGCCCGGTCCGACATTACGTGTACGTTTACGCGAGACTGGTTCTACCGACGTGCTTTGCACACAGGTGGCTGGCGGGTGTCAGTTTCTCCAACTTTAGTTGAACCAAATGTGGCTACGCCCGGTCCTTGAGAAGGTTAAAACATCACTAACTTGACGAACTATCGTTGTGGGTTTGATGCGTAGGTAAGAACAGTTTTTTCTCAACCCGTAGCAGCCACGTAAAAACTTTGCAACAACAAAGTACAGGGCGTCTAACTTGTTTTTGCAGGGCATGTTGTGATGTGATATGGTCAAGGCATGATGCTATGTTTTATTGTATGAGATGATCATGTTTTGTAACCGAGTTATCGGCAACTGGCAGGAGCCATATGGTTGTGGCTTTATTGTATGCAATGCAATCGCCCTGTAATGATTTACTTTATCACTGAGCGGTAGCGATAGTCATAGAAGCATAAGTTGGCGAGACGAAAACGATGCTACGATGGAGACCAGGTGAAGATGGTGATCATGACGGTGCTTCGGAGATGGAGATCACAAGCACAAGATGATGGTGGCCATATCATATCACTTATATTGATTGCATGTGATGTTTATCTTTTATGGATCTTATGTTGCTTTGATTGACGGTAGCATTATAAGATGATCTCTCACTAAATTATCAAGATATAAGTGTTCTCCCTGAGTATGCACCGTTGCGAAAGTTCTTCGTGTTGAGACACCACGTGATGATCGGGTGTGATAGGCTCTACGTTCAAATACAACGGGTGCAAAACAGTTGCACACGCGGAATACTCAGGTTAAACTTAACGAGCCTAGCATATAATAGATATGGCCTCGGAACACTGAGACCAAAAGGTCGAGCGTGAATCATATAGTAGATATGATCAACATAGTGATGTTCACCATTGAAACTACTCCATCTCACGTGATGATCGGACATGGTTTAGTTGATTTGGATCACGTGATCACTTAGAGGATTAGAGGGATGTCTATCTAAGTGGGAGTTCTTAAGTAATATGATTAATTGAACTAAAATTTATCATGAACTTAGTACCTGATAGTTTCTTGCTTTTCTATGTTGATTGTAGATAGATGGCACGTGTTGTTGTTCCGTTAAATTTTAATGCATTCCTTGAGAAAGCAAAGTTGAAAGATGATGGTAGCAATTACACGAAGTGGGTCCGTAACTTGAGGATTATCCTCATTGCTGCACAGAAGAATTACGTCCTGGAAGCACCGCTAGGTGTACCACCTGCGCCAGCAACTGCAAACATTGTGAATGCCTGGCAGTCACGTGTTGATGACTACTCGATAGTTCAGTGTGCCATGCTTTATGGCTTAGAACCGGGACTTCAACGATGTTTTGAACATCATGGAGCATATGAGATGTTCCAGGAGTTGAAGTTAATATTTCAAGCAAATGCCCAGATTGACAGATATGAAGTCTCCAATAAGTTCTACAGCTGCAAGATGGAGGAGAATAGTTCTATCAGTGAGCATATATTCAGAATGTCTGGGTACTGCAATCACTTGATTCAACTGGGAGTTAATCTTTCGGATGATAGCGTCATTGACAGAATTCTTCAATCACTGCCACCAAACTACAAGAGCTTCGTGATGAACTATAACATGCAAGGGATGGATAAGACGATTCCTGAGCTCTTCGCAATGCTAAAGGTTGCAGAGGTAGAAATCAAGAAGGAGCATCAAGTGTTGATGGTCAATAAGACCACCAGAAAAAGGGCAAAGGGAAGAAGAAGGGAAAGTTCAAGAAGAATGGCAAACAAGTTGCTGCTCAAGAGAAGAAACCCAAGTCTGGACCTAAGCCTGAGACTGAGTGCTTCTACTGCAAGCAGACTGGTCACTGAAAGCGGAACTGCCCCAAGTATTTGGCGGATGAGAAGGATGGTAAGGTGAACAAAGGTATATGTGATATACATGTTATTGATGTGTACCTTACTAATGCTCGCAGTAGCACCTGGGTATTTGATACTGGTTCTGTTGCTAATATTTGCAACTCGAAACAGGGGCTACGGATTAAGGGAAGATTGGCTAAGGACGAGGTGACAATGCACGTGGGAAATGGTTCCAAAGTTGATGTGATCGCAGTCGGCACGCCACCTCTACATCTACCTTCGGGATTAGTTTTAGACCTGAATAATTGTTATTTGGTGCCAGCATTGAGCATGAACATTATATCTGGATCTTGTCTAATGTGAGACGGTTATTCATTTAAATCAGAGAATAATGGTTGTTCTATTTATATGAGTAATATCTTTTATGGTCATTGTCGGTGTCAAAACCGGCGGATCTCGGGTAGGTGGTCCCGAACTGTGCATCTAAGCCGGATGGTAACAGGAGGCAGGGGACACAATGTTTTACCCAGGTTTGGGCCCTCTTGATGGAGGTAAAACCCTACGTCCTGCTTGATTAATATTGATGATATGGGTAGTACAAGAGTAGATCTACCACGAGACCAGAGAGGCTAAACCCTAGAAGCTAGCCTATGGTATGATTGTATGTTGTGGTTGTTGTCCTACGGACTAAACCCCTCCGGTTTATATAGACACCGGAGAGGGTTAGGGTTACACAAGGTCGGTTACAAAGGAGGAGATATACATATCTGTATTGCCTAGCTTGCCTTCCACGCCAAATAGAGTCCTATCCGGACACAAGACGAAGTCGTCAATCTTGTATCTTCATAGTCTAACAGTCCGGCCAAAGGATATAGTCCGGCTGTCCGAAGACCCCCTAATCCATGACTCTCTCAGTAGCCCATGAACCAGGCTTCAATGACGACGAGTCCGGCGCGCAGTATTGTCTTCGGCATTGCAAGGCGGGTTCCTTCTCCAAATACAACACAGAAGAATTTGAATACGATGATAGTGCACGACCCTGCAAAATAAGTTCCACATACCACCGTAGAGAGAATAATATTTTCGCAAATCTAATTTGTTGACTTGTTTTGGCAGCATGACGTTATGTCATGGCCCGGTGATTATTCGAACTGTTTTTCTTCAACCAACTCCACACATAACGCGGTTTCTTGACACTTTGTTTCAAAACAGAGATCGTGTTCCCCCAATTACGGGATTCTCGTTACTACGGTCGTGGGTAACCCAACCGTGTCTAGGACTCCTAGATTATAGGCAAGTCCCAAACGGCTATGGAGAGGGCGCTTGATATTCACCCTCTTTATAAAGGGACAAGGTTTTCGCTTTTTCCCTCTTGTGCTTAATCGAACCCCTCCCCCGCCTCGAGTTCTAACACCCAAAGCCCAGGTCAGGTGCTCCGGATCTTCAATCATGTCCGGATCCAGCCTTCAAGGCTGGTGGATGCCCTCCTCCGTCACGGAAGAGGATATCAAGAAGTTGAGGGAGGCCAGATACCTGACCGCCAAGGTTTCGCATCGGCTGCCTGCTCGAGAGCAGGTCATCCCTACTCCCGAACCCAACGAGAACGTCGTGTTCGTCTCCCACTTCCTCCGAGGCCTAGGCCTCACTCTGGATCCCTTCGTCATGGGTTTGATGTTCTATTACGGGCTAGATTTCCATGATCTAGCTCCGGACTCCTTTCTCCACATCTCGACATTTATTGTCGTGTGTGAGGCCTTCCTCCGCATTACCCCCCCACTTCGGCCTGTGGCTCAAGACCTTTGAAGTGAAGCCAAAGATGATTGAGGGGCAACATATAGCATGCGGAGGCGCGTCAATAGGCAAGATGGCAGGAGCTCCATGGCCGAAAGGTTCCTTTCCATAGGTGTCTGAATTATGGCAACGGGAGTGGTTTTACGTCACGGCTCCCAGAAGTGCCAAGTGGGCGGCTGCCCCCACTTTTCGCTCTGGCCCCCCACCACAACTGATGTCATCGATTAGCAGAGGTCTGAGCTGGGGTTCAGCCAAGGACATGCCTATACTGCAAAGCCGCATTCAAGATCTCTTCGAGGGAGATTTTAATTTGGTTGTGGTAATGCAAGTTATGCTGGTTCACCGAGTCCAGCCTTGCAAACGCCAGCCCCTTCGCTTGTGGGAGTTCAACCCAGAAGGACCGGGCGCCATTCAAAGTTTCCTCGGCCTGACACACGAGGAGATGTACAAGTCATTCTTCGGACCTCAAATAGAGTGTCCGGATACTACCGAGGACGTGGGCGTGAGCAGTAACCGCGCCGCCGAACAAGTAAGAAATCCTCTAGCCAAACACACAGTCCTTTATTCATCATGAAGTTATTTCTGAGAGATCGCTCTTTGACCAGGACTGGCTAACAAAGGCGAAGATGATTCGGTGTTCGGCCCCCCTCCCTGGGGGTTTGGAAAATCCGGTATTAGAAAAGATGCTCGAGCTCACACCTTGCCCGGAGCCCTCAAAGGAAGCTACAGGGGGAATAATATGGGCGGAAGCGGGCCCCCATCGCTGCCAGTTCCAACCGAGGGAATGAGCGCCTCCATGAAGGAGGATAACCGCGGGAGGAAGAGGACTGCTTCCGAGGATCTGGAAGCCGAGGCCTCCAAACGGGAGAAGAAGTCCCCAGCAGAGGGTCCTGCCTCGGGGGGTGCTCTTGCCGCACAAAGTCCGCGGGGGGATCAGCCCTCCAACGAGTCGTAAGTGATCCAAAAAATACTTTAATGGTGAAGGTATACTATCTTTCTTCTGAGAAAATAAATGCCGCATATATCTTGCAGTTCGGGTCTTAGCCCTTCTCAGCTGAGCTCGCCTTCGGGGGATCTTCTTCCGAAGATGATGGAGAGCGAAACGCCTCCCCCGGACTCCTCCACTCAAGAAGCAGGCGACCCCGAAGTGTCGTCACGGAGGGCCTCTCCGGATCCGGTGAGGCCAGAAGATAATCCCATAGACCCCCGAAGTCCCCAGCATCCGGCTCTCAAAGAGAGCGAACAAAAGAGTCTGGCACCGTCTGGTATGTGGTCGGACGTTCTGAGGGAGCTGTTGGGGCGAGCGGCCATCTCAGAAGAACACCGTACAATGATGGGTACGGTGATGGAAAGGATCTCATCTGCCGAAAGCAGGTTGCATGATGCCTTTATGAGTCTACTAACGGGCTTTGAGGTACGTAAAATGATATACATTTGTGATGGTACCACACATTTTTAGGTGTGCCCTATGTAGATAGTAGCCCCTGAGACTCTGGTTGTCGCCGAGAACGGCGGCGAACAGACGATCATAGTCCCAGGCAATAACCAGACTGCCTTTATGTGCAGGTGGTGGAAGCTCCGGTGGCTAGCCGGACTAGTGAGTTTGCCGAATTAAAACGGCAACTGGATGCGGCAGACGCCGACATCGAGCTTGTTAACAAGCGGTTTGACGAATCACAAGGTAAGTAATGTTTTCTGGTGAATGTCACACAATAAGAGCAGCATGATGCCAGTATCTTTAATATGACTGCAGACGGAGCTGCCACCGTGGAGACCCTTCGGGCGGAGCTCGCCCGAGCCAAGGAACAAGCGAGGATTAGTAATGCGGCTGCTTTGAAGGCGGTCAAAGAGTTGAAAGCTGAGAAGTCCGCACATTGTGAGAGCCAAGAGAAGATGGCCAAGATGGCCGTAGAATTAAAAGACACTTCCGACCATTGCCGGCTCCTTGAAAAAGAAAATCGAGCGAAGGCAACGGACCTTGAGAAGGCCACGATGGCGGACAAAGACACCCGCTCTGCTATGAGAGCGAGGAAGGAGATGCGGGAAGCCGGGGATATTGCGGCTGGGAAGCCCTTCATGCTACGGAGGAAGTTCGGAGATCCACGGTATGCCCCTCTGGATCGGCTGTCGAGTTCGGCAGATGCGTATATGGACTTGGCGGCGAGCGTTGCCGATGCGGCCAAATACTTCCAAGGTCAAACAGATCGTGAAGTGTACAAGCTGTTCTAGTCGCAATTCAACGTTCCAGAGCATCCGCTTCCATTGACTGATCAGCTAGCCGAATGGACCGAACTAAATAGGTTGTCCGGACTCGCCATGAGGTCTGTTGTGGATCAGCTATGGCCGGAAAAGTCAAAGCCGAACAGCTATTTCAGCTTAGTGCAACAGTTCCTTGGTGCGGTGCCACGCATTAATGCGATGAAGAGGTCGGCGTGCATAGAAGGCTCGCGGATGGCCCTTGCCCGTTTTAAAGCATACTAGGCGGAGATGGACGCTACCACTGTTGCGGCGCAGGGTTCGGCCATAGGCCGAGTGGCTGCTGAGCACTATTTCGAGGAGGTTCTCGAGGGTGCTCGTTTGATAGAGGCCCAGTGCTCGAAAAATATTATGTTTGAGTGATATGTATTCCCATTGTAAACACAATGTTTTTATGAAATTTATTAAGGCTGTGTTTATACTTTTACCTGAAAGTAATATGATGCCTCCTGTGCGGCCATTTATGTATACATGTGTATAACCTGAAAGATTGCAGTCGTCGGCTTCAGCCCCCACGCATATAATGCGGAGGTGCTCGCAAAAAATGCGTGTTCACACTTAACCCAACGTCTTGGTCCTATTAAGGAGGTGATAGCACAGCGAACAAGGCAACCGGACTATAATGCTTTAACACTTTCACTTAGCCATAGGAGTTTGACAGTGGGGCTACTAGATAGCCCCTGGTGGCTCCGCACTCTCCTGATCTCGGGGTGCGTACATGCCTGGCCGGAAAACGGCCCTTCGTTAAGGCGGAGGAATTCTATCATTCCGATAGGTCATCGAGTGGTTGGCCAGTCTCACGCTATATCATGACAGTCAGTTTTCGGCTTTCTCCACTGAGGTGCTCGTCCGGATGAACCAAGGCACAATCGCAGTAGTTCTCCTAGTGCTGCCTTAGCCGATAAAGTAGAATGTAAGGCACCAAAACACAGGAGCCGGGCAAACCCAACATTTGACCAAAGACAATGATTCGGAGTTGATGCATATAAGGCCAAACTCGCGATGCCGAACACTCCCTAAGGTATTCGGTCTTTATGGTATAAACCGGGCCTAAATAGTTCCCTTTGTAAGAAGCCCCTTGTGTCTAGCTACGTGCATTATTCTGACGTGGCCACATGCCAAGACGTCAGCATCCTTCTCAATTGTACTGAGAATTCGAGGGATGTGTATCAACAAGAGACAGTAAAAAAGGTTTACGCGGGGTCTTAATCTAAAAAGAATCCTTGGAGCGGGTCCCTGCTGCACGTCTGCGCCTGTGTCTCCGTTGTGCCGTATCCTGGATGGGTGTAGCACGATGATCATCTGTAAAAGAGAGGAACTTAGGTGAAAAAGTTGTCATGCAAAAAGATAGTTTTTAAAGAAACCATGTATAACTAGAAATGAGTAGAAATTGCCACTTGTCTGCGCGCGTTGAGCCCCTTGTATTTGTAATAGGGGTGTGGACATCAATCCAGTACAATTTACATATAGCAGCGCCGGGCTCGTCTAACCGCGTCCGTGGTCTTGATGACCTATCAAATGCTTTTAGTTGGTGAGGCCGTTTTTAGTGTGCGGCTACCAAGGCAGTCGCATTCTTTTCGGCACGCAAAGATCACTTAATACTTCCGTTCACTGTAATGATGCCACGTGGACCGGGCATCTTGAGCGTGAGGGAAGCGTAATGCGGTATTGCATTAAAGCGAGCAAAAGCTTCGTGTCCAAGTAGTGCTTGATAATCGCATTGGAACGGAGCAATGTGGAAGGTTAAATGTTCGCTATGGGGGTTATCGGGGAAGCCGAATATAACCTTTAGTAGCAGGGAGCCCGTGCAGTGAGCCCCTGGGACTGGCGTTACTCCTTTAAAGATAGTGTTGCTATGGCAAATTTTCGTTGGGTCTATCACCATTTCGCGGATTGTATCCTGGTATATCAGGTTTAAACTGCTGCCACCGTCCATCAGGACTCGTGTAAAGTGGTATCCGTCAATTATTGGGTCTAATACCAGGGGAGCCCATCCTGCCCGCCGGATACTTGCTGAGTAATCACGATGGTCAAAGGTGATCGGTTGGGACGACCAGTGGCAGGGTTTCACGGTGATAGGCCCTTGGGCATATTTATCTGGGAGGGCCGCTTTGCTTCCCTTGATCACGTGTAATACATTGACTGTTTTGACTTCTGATGGAAACTTCTTTTGTTCCCCAGTGTCTTGCTTGAGAGGCTCATCCTCATCTTCGCTTGGTGTATCCTCCCTCTTGTGTACAGCGTTGAGCTTGTTGGACTGCTTGAAGACCCAACATTCTCTGTGGGTATGATTAGCGGGTTTACCAGGGGTGCTATGGATCTGACATACTTGGTCCAGAATTTTTTTCAGGCTGGACAGTTCATCTCTGGCGCCTTTAGAGGGCGGCTTTTGCTGACCTGACCGAGAGTTTTGGAATCCGGCGTGTACCGTCGTGCTCTTCAGGCTGTCTTCTTTATTCCGACGCTTATTATTTTTGCTGCGCCGTGATTTCCCATTTTCATCTCTAACTTCGGATGTGCTTGGGTCGCTGGTGCTGCATCTGGCTAGCCAGTTGTCCTAACCCGCGCAAAAGCAGGTCATGAGGCTTGTTAATGCTGCCATTGTTCTCGGCTTTTCTTGGCCGAGGTGTCTGGCAAGCCATTCGTCGCGGACGCTATGCTTAAAAGCTTCCAAGGCTTCGGCGTCCGGGCAGTCAACTATTTGGTTCTTCTTAGTAAGAAACCTGTTCCAAAGCTTTCGGGCTGACTCTCCGGGCTATTGAGTTATATGACTCAAATCGTCCGCATCCGGGGGTCGGACATAAGTCCGTAGAAAATTTGCCCGAAAAGCGTCTTCGAGCTCTTCCCAGCTTCCAATGGAGTTTTTGGGGAGGCTTTTAAGCCAGTGCCGAGCATATAGTCCTCAATCCAGACCCCAGGGTCTGTTGTTCCGTCGTATGCCTCTATGTTTATGGGTTTGAATCCCTCTGGAAATTCATGGTCCAGCACCTCATCGGTGAAACATAGGGAGTGTGCGGCACCCCTGTATCTGGGTGTACCGCGTTGTTCTGATGTTTGTTGTGTTACATCATATGCTGGGGCGCGCTTGCGTGGTCCATAGATGGATCTGGTTGCGTCGTCCTTTTGGTGCGAGCCCTCATGTGGATCGTGTATCGGCTTGTGAGTGGCGTTATTTGCCGCTCCATGCTGGCCGTGAGGTCGTCTATCCGGCCAGGTGGCCGTTTTGATTTTTGGTTGTGGGGGATCTAGGGCCTCCTCATCGAACTCGGGTAGCAATTTCCGCTTTGGGTAGCTCTTGGTGGGGCGATTACCACCATACTTCGCTGCTGTGTTGAGTACTTTACTCCATCTGATTTGGAGTGTGTCCTGCGCAGCCTTGAGCCTTTGCTTCTGCTTTTTCAGACTCCTCACGGTGGCAACAAGCCTTTGACGGGCATTCTGCTGCTCCGGGTGCCTGTCCGGCGTTATGTCATCCGGACTATTATCTTTGACAGAATTGGTTTGTTCGGTTTGATTCTCCATATTGCCGTGGTCCCGCAGTGGTTCGCCCTGCTCCAACGCTGGGTCTGTATGATCATTATTTCTGCCGAGGCGGGATTTGGGGTGGCGCTTACGCCGCCGCTTTGACTGCTTCTCGAGGGGACAAGCCTTCGTTGTGTCCTTCCGTTCCTCGTCGTCGTCTTCTTTTGGTGTGTCCACCATGTATACGTCATATGATGAGGTGGACGTCCAGCGCCCTGTGGGCGGTGGTTCCTCTTCGCCTCCCGCATCGTCGTTCATACCGTCGATGTCTTCGGAGTCGAAGTCGAGCATGTCGGTTGAGTCATCGACAGTGGCTACTAAGTGGGTGGTGGGTGGGCCTCGAATTTCTTTGTCGTCCGCGTCCCAATCCTGCTGGACATAGTTCGTCCAGGATTCTCCTGACAAGGAGAGAGACCTTAATGAGTTCAGTATGTCGCCAAAGGGCGAGTGCTGAAAAATATCCGCGGAGGTAAAATCCATGATCGGCGCCCAATCAGATTCAATGAAAGCACCAATGTCGGTGTCAAAACCGGCGGATCTCGGGTAGGGGGTCCCGAACTGTGCGTCTAAGCCGGATGGTAACAGAAGGCAGGGGACACAATGTTTTACCCAAGTTCGGGCCCTCTTGATGGAGGTAAAACCCTACGTCATGCTTGATTAATATTGATGATATGGGTAGTACAAGAGTAGATCTACCACGAGATCAGAGAGGCTAAACCCTAGAAGCTAGCCTATGGTATGATTGTATGTTGTGGTTGTTGTCCTACGGACTAAAACCCTCCGGTTTATATAGACACCGGAGAGGATTAGGGTTACACAAGGTCGGTTACAAAAGAGGAGATATCCATATCCGTATTGCCTAGCTTGCCTTCCACGCCAAGTAGAGTCCTATCCGGACACGAGACAAAGTCTTCAATCGTGTATCTTCATAGTCTAACAGTCCGGCCAAAGGATATAGTCCGGCTGTCCGGAGACCCCCTAATCCAGGACTCCCTCAGTCATGCACCCTCGAAGAGTGGTCTATTTCTATTGAATCTCGATAGTAGTGATACACATATTCATAATATTGAAGCCAAAAGATGCAGAGTTGATAATGATAGTGCAACTTATTTGTGGCACTACCGTTTAGGTCATATCGGTATAAAGCGCATGAAGAAACTCCATACTGATGGACTTTTGGAACCACTTGATTATAAATCACTTGGAACTTGCCAACCGTGCCTCATGGGCAAGATGACTAAAATTCCGTTCTCCGGAACTATGAGCGAGCAACAGATTTGTTGGAAATCATACATACAGATATGTGTGGTCCGATGAATATTGAGGCTCGTGACGGGTATCATTATTTTCTCACCTTCACAGGTGATTTAAGCAGATATGGGTATATCTACTTAATGAAACATAAGTCTGGAACATTTAAAAAGTTCAAAGAATTTCAGAGTGAAGTTGAAAATCATCATAACAAGAAAATAAAGATTCTATGATCTGATCGTGCAGGAGAATATTTGAGTTACGAGTCTGGTCTTCATTTGAAACAATGCGGAATAGTTTCGCAACTCACGCCACCCAGAACACCACAGCATAATGGTGTGTCCAAATGTCGTAATCGAACTTTACTAGATATGGTGCGATCTATGATGTCTCTTACTGATTTACCGCTATCATTTTGGGGTTATGCTCTAGAGATAGCTGCATTCACATTAAATAGGGCACCATCAAAATTCGTTGAGACAACGCCTTATGAACTATGGTTTGGCAAGAAACCAAAGTTGTCGTTTCTTAAAGTTTGGGGCTGCGATGCTTATGTGAAAAAGCTTCAACCTGATAAGCTCGAACCCAAATCAGAGAAATGTGTCTTCATAGGATACCCAAAAGAGACTGTTGGGTACACCTTCTATCACAGATCTGAAGGCAAGACTTTTGTTGCTAAATTTAGAATCTTTCTAGAGAAGGAGTTTCTCTCGAAAGAAGTGAGTGGGAGGAAAGTAGAACTTGATGAGGTAACTATACCTGCTCCCTTATTGGAAAGTAGTTCATCACAGAAACTGGTTCATGTGACACCTACACCAATTAGTGAGGAAGTTAATGATGATGATCATGAAACTTCAGATCAAGTTGTTACTGAACCTCGTAGGTCAACCAGAGTGAGATCCGCACAAGAGTGGTACAGTAATCCTGTTCTGGAGGTTATGTTGCTAGACCATGACGAACCTACGAACTATGAAGAAGCGATGGTGAGCCCAGATTCCGCAAAATGGCTTGAAGCCATGAAATCTGAGATGGGATCCATGTATGAGAATAAAGTGTGGACTTTGGTTGACTTGCCCGTTGATCAGCAAGCCATCGAGAATAAATGGATCTTCAAGAAGAAGACTGACGCTGATGGTAATGTTACTATCTATAAAGCTCGACTTATTGCAAAAGGTTTTTGACAAGTTTAAGGGATTTACTACGATGAGACCTTCTCACCCGTAGCGATGCTAAAGTCTGTCCGAATCATGTTAGCAATTGCCGCATTTTATGATTATGAAATTTGGCGAATGGATGTCAAAACTGCATTCCTGAATGGATTTCTGGAAGAAGAGTTGTATATGATGCAATCGGAAGGTTTTGTCAATCCAAAGGGAGCTAACAAAGTGTGCAAGCTCCAGTGATCCATTTATGGACTGGTGCAAGCCTCTCGGAGTTGGAATAAATGTTTTGATAGTGTGATCAAAGCATATGGTTTTATACAGACTTTTGGAGAAGTATGTATTTACAAGAAAGTGAGTGGGAGCTCTGTAGCATTTCTAATTTTATATGTGGATGACATATTGTTGATTGGAAATGATATAGAATTTCTGGATAGCATAAAAGGATATTTGAATAAAAGTTTTTCAATGAAAGACCTCGGTGAAGCTGCTTATATATTGGGCATCAAGATCTATAGTGATAGATCAAGATGCTTAATTGGACTTTAACAAAGCACATACCTTGACAAAGTTTTGAAGAAGTTCAAAATGGATCTAGCAAAGAAAGGGTTCTTGCCTGTGTTACAAGGTGTGAAGTTGAGTAAGACTCAATGCCCGACCACTGCAGAAGATAGAGAGAAAATGAAAGATGTTCCCTATGCTTCAGCCATAGGCTCTATCATGTATGCAATGCTGTATACTAGACCTGATGTGTGCCTTGCTATTAGTTTAGCAGGGAAGTACCAAAGTAATTCAGGAGTGGATCACTGGACAACGGTCAAGAACATCCTAAAATACCTGAAAAGGACGAATGATATGTTTCTCGTTTATGGAGGTGACAAAGAGCTCGTCGTAAATGGTTACGTCGATGCAAGCTTTGACACTGATCCGGACGATTCTAAATCGCAAACTTTATTAAATGGTGGGGCTGTCAGTTGGTGCAGTTCTAAACAAAGCGACATAGCAGGATCTACATGTGAAACGGAGTACATAGCTGCTTCGGAAGCAGCAAATGAAGGAGTTCATATCCGATCTAGGTGTCATACCTAGTGCATCGGGTCCAATGAAAATATTTTGTAACAATACTGGTGCAATTGCTTTGGCAAAGGAATCCAGATTTCACAAGAGAACCAAGCACATCAAGAGACGCTTCAACTCCATCCGGGATCAAGTCCAGGTGGGAGACATAGAGATTTGCAAGATACATACGGATCTGAATGTTGCAGACCCGTTGACTAAGCCTCTTCCACGAGCAAAACATGATCAGCACCAAGGCTCCATGTGTGTTAGAATCATTACTGTGTAATCTAGATTATTGACTCTAGTGCAAGTGGGAGACTGAAGGAAATATGCCCTAGAGGCAATAATAAAGTTATTATTTGTTTCCTTATATCATGATAAATGTTTATTACTCATGCTAGAATTGTATTAACCGGAAACATGATACATGTGAGAATACGTAGACAAACAGAATGTCACTAGTATGCCTCTACTTGACTAGCTCGTTGATCAAATATGGTTATGTTTCCTGACCATAGACAAAGAGTTGTCATTTGATTAACGGGGTCACATCATTAGGAAAATGATGTGATTGACTTGACCCATTCTGTTAGCTTAGCACTTGATTGTTTAGTTTGTTGCTATTGCTTTCTTCATGACTTATACATGTTTCTATGACTATGAGATTATGTAACTCCCATTTACCGGAGGAACACTTTGTGTGCTACCAAACGTCACAACGTAACTGGGTGATTATAAAGGTTCTCTATAGGTGTCTCCAAAGGTACTTGTTGGGTTGGCGTATTTCGAGATTAGGATTTGTCACTCCGATTGTCGTAAAGGTATCTCGGGCCCACTCGGTAATGCACATCACTATAAGCCTTGAAAGCAATGCAACTAATGAGTTAGTTGCGGGATGATGTATTACGAAACGAGTAAAGAGACTTGCCGGTAACGAGATTGAACTAGGTATTGAGATACCGACGATCGAATCTCGGGCAAGTAACATACCGATGACAAAGGGAACAACGTATGTTGTTATGCGGTTTGACCGATAAAGATCTTCGTAGAATATGTAGGAGCCAATATGAGCATCCAGGTTCTGCTATTGGTTATTGACCGAAGACGTGTCTCGGTCATGTCTACATAGTTCTCGAACCCGTAGGGTCCGCACGCTTAAAGTTAGATGATGGTTATATTATGAGTTTATATGTTTTGATGTACCGAAGGTAGTTAGGAGTTCCGGATGTGATCATGGACATAATGAGGAGTCTTGAAATGGTCGAGACATCAAGATCGATATATTGGACGGATATGTTTGGACACCGGAAAGGTTCCGGAAGGTTTCGGACATTTATCGGAGTACCGGGGGTTACGGGAACACCCCCCCCCCCTCGGGAAATAATGGGCCTTGTTGGGCCTTAGTGGAGAGAGAGAGGGGGGCCGGCCAGGGCAAGAGGCGCGCCCCCTCCCCTTGAGTCCGAATAGGACAAGGAAAGGGGGGCGCCCCCTTGCCTTTCCCCTCTCCCACTCCTTCCTTCCCCCTCCTTCTTGGATTAGGAAAGGGAGGGGCAAACCTACTTGGA
>NC_041392.1:684909505-684910753 GCF_002162155.2 Triticum dicoccoides | reverse complement strand
AACCGGAAACATGATACATGTGAGAATACGTAGACAAACAGAATGTCACTAGTATGCCTCTACTTGACTAGCTCGTTGATCAAATATGGTTATGTTTCCTGACCATAGACAAAGAGTTGTCATTTGATTAACGGGGTCACATCATTAGGAGAATGATGTGATTGACTTGACCCATTCTGTTAGCTTAGCACTTGATTGTTTAGTTTGTTGCTATTGCTTTCTTCATGACTTATACATGTTTCTATGACTATGAGATTATGTAACTCCCGTTTACCGGAGGAACACTTTGTGTGCTATCAAACGTCACAACGTAACTGGGTGATTATAAAGGTGCTCTACAGGTGTCTCCAAAGGTACTTGTTGGGTTGGCGTATTTCGAGATTAGGATTTGTCACTCCGATTGTCGGAAAGGTATCTCGGGCCCACTCGGTAATGCACATCACTATAAGCCTTGAAAGCAATGCAACTAATGAGTTAGTTGCGGGATGATGTATTACGGAACGAGTAAAGAGACTTGCCGGTAACGAGATTGAACTAGGTATTGAGATACCGACGATCGAATCTCGGGCAAGTAACATACCGATGACAAAGGGAACAACGTATGTTGTTATGCGGTTTGACCGATAAAGATCTTTGTAGAATATGTAGGAGCCAATATGAGCATCCAGGTTCTGCTATTGGTTATTGACCGGAGACGTGTCTCGGTCATGTCTACATAGTTCTCGAACCCGTAGGGTCCGCACGCTTAAAGTTAGATGACGGTTATATCATGAGTTTATATGTTTTGATGTACCGAAGGTAGTTAGGAGTTCCGGATGTGATCACGGACATAACGAGGAGTCTTGAAATGGTCGAGACATCAAGATCGATATATTGGACGGATATGTTTGGACACCGGAAAGGTTCCGGAAGGTTTCGGACATTTATCGGAGTACCGGGGGTTACGGGAACACCCCCCCCCCTCGGGAAATAATGGGCCTTGTTGGGCCTTAGTGGAGAGAGAGAGAGGGGGGCCGGCCAGGGCAAGAGGCGCGCCCCCTCCCCTTGAGTCCGAATAGGACAAGGAAAGGGGGGCGCCCCCCTTGCCTTTCCCCTCTCCCACTCCTTCCTTCCCCCTCCTTCTTGGATTAGGAAAGGGAGGGGCAAACCTACTTGGAGTAGGTTTCCCCCTCCTAGGGCGCGCCACCCCCTTGGCCGGCCCTCTCCTCCTCACCCTCCTTTATATACGGAAGAGGGGGGCACCCCATA
>NC_041392.1:684907958-684909495 GCF_002162155.2 Triticum dicoccoides | reverse complement strand
CGGGAAATAATGGGCCTTGTTGGGCCTTAGTGGAGAGAGAGAGGGGGGCCGGCCAGGGCAAGAGGCGCGCCCCCTCCCCTTGAGTCCGAATAGGACAAGGAAAGGGGGGCGCCCCCTTGCCTTTCCCCTCTCCCACTCCTTCCTTCCCCCTCCTTCTTGGATTAGGAAAGGGAGGGGCAAACCTACTTGGAGTAGGTTTCCCCCTCCTAGGGCGCGCCACCCCCTTGGCTGGCCCTCTCTTCCTCACCCCCCTTTATATACGGAAGAGGGGGGCACCCCATAGACACAACAATTGATCTCTTGATCTCTTAGCCATGTGCGGTGCCCCCCCTCCACCATAATCCACCTTGATCATATCGTAGCGGTGCTTAGGCAAAGCCCTGCGTCGGTAGAACATCATCATTGTCACCACGCCGTCGTGCTGAGGAAACTCTCCCTCAACACTCGGCTGGATCGGAGTTCGAGGGACGTCATCGAGTTGAACGTGTGCAGAACTCAGAGGTGACGTGCCTTCGGTACTTGATTGGTCGGATCGTGAAGACGTACGACTACATCAACTGCGTTGTGCTAACGCTTCCGCTTTCGGTCTACGAGGGTACGTGGACACATTCTCCCCTCTCGTTGCTATGCGTCACCATGATCTTGCGTGTGCGTAGGAAAATTTTGAAATTACTACGTTTCCCAACAGCGACACCCATGGGTCTCTGGGCAACGGCCCAATCACAAGCTTTGCCCATTATTAAAAGTTCTAGGCCTCCTTATCCAGATCAGAGCCTAGTCTCCACCGAGGACAAAGACCGTGCCAAGACCACCCATCTCCGTTCCCTCGCCATCCAACAAACCAAGGGGAGAACGAAACACTATCGCCTCAAGGCTTGCCGAAGAACCTACTTGGACATTCTTCCAAGTAGTTGCCCTAGCATTCGATAAAATAACCCCATGCACAATTGCCATTATATAGGGTCAATGACTGTCATAGGAGGCCACCACGACTCTATGGAAGTCCAAGAATGGCACTAGCTCATAATATCATCAATATATGGTTGTGGGTCGAGCTCAATGGGCACCCCCACCGATCCACGCTCGGATCTGGGCTGGCAAGGAACCCACCGGTGGCATGGCCCAACACACGAGGGGGTCAAGTATCCACAACACACCTGATCATAACCACCCCAACCCAGGTTGGTGGTCCTCATCAAGCCTCATAACTGCGCATTACAGGCTCCTGGCAGTGCTCCCAATCACCTCGCAGTCACAGTCGAGATGAACACCGCCCCCTCCTCCCCCTCCCCCCGACCATGGCCACCCTAAACTAGTTTGTCGACCACAGGACAACCATCCCGCGGAGGCACATCAACCTAGGGTTCGAGTTGTGGGCGTCTCCCCCAGGTAGCACACGTGGAAGAAG
This sequence comes from Triticum dicoccoides, assembly GCF_002162155.2. Lineage (NCBI taxonomy): Eukaryota > Viridiplantae > Streptophyta > Magnoliopsida > Poales > Poaceae > Triticum > Triticum dicoccoides. The sequence goes on along the minus strand of NC_041392.1, from coordinate 684,908,087 downwards.
GAAAGGGGGATGACAACCATGTCGCAATGGTCAGTGACACAAGGTTTTGTCTATTGCCTTCAATTTCTTTTCGCTCGAAGGAGTATATACTTGTACCGTACCCAACGTACACATACCTGGGAGGGTGGC
>NC_041392.1:684901314-684907711 GCF_002162155.2 Triticum dicoccoides | reverse complement strand
AGAGCCGGCCCTGGTTCTTATAAAGATATCTTAGGTTTTTTTGTGTTCTAGAATGCATCACTTTGTTAGATAGAGTCTTACACAAATATTCAAAATGTTTATAAAGTAAACTCTGGTTCAAAGATAAAAGGGATTCAAACAAGGAAATCATATGAAAAAAACATGGGGGTAGAGCATGGCATAGAATAATCTCTGTCACAAAGCTAGGTAAGGAAAGTTGTGGAAATGGGGACGCATATGCATGTAACCAAATCCCAACTCCTGAATTATGCATGGGATATCCCCTACATGGTAGATATGCTTTTCTCGTAAATCTCCCTTTTATTGAAAAGAAAATTAACGAGACGTCGCCGGCGCCATCGAGTCAATCACGTTGCCTACTCCGACGGGCCTTAAGGTCGTCCACCAGCCGTCCAACGTCACCGTACGACGAGCCACCCTTCTCCACCGCGTCTCTTGCCTTGACGCCAAGATCTTCCACCTTCTTCCGCATTACGTCGCCCTGCACCTCCATCAGTCTCGTGACACACTTGGCAATCACGCCGCCTCCGATCACCTGGTGGGCCTCCGCAGACGACGCGTTGTCCCTGGCGCCCACGCTGACGCCCACTTTGAGCACGTCCACGACGAGCTTCTCGTTAAAGAACTGGTCAGCGTACCGTGGCCAGGTCATCATCGGTACGCCGGCGCTCACCGCCTCCAGCGTCGAGTTCCACCCGCAGTGCGTCACGAAGCAGGCCATGGCCGGGTGGTTTAGAATGAGCACCTGCGGCGCCCAGCCACGGATGATGTACCCACGCGAAGCTGTCTGGAAGCCTTCTGGCATCCATAGGTCCGACGATGCTGCGTCGGCGCCGGAGATGACCCACACAAAGTTCTTGCCTGAGATGTCAAGGCCGCGGGCGAGCTCCCGTAGCTGCTCCGGCGAGAAGCTGGTCAGCGTACCAAATGCGACGTATGCCACCGAGCCAGCCGGCTTGGAGTCCAGCCACCGGAGACAGCCGTCCGCGTCCAGCGAGTGCGCGTCGGTGCCCCTTGACGCCACGTCCTTGCTACCGCTGGCGAGCGCGACTGGCCCAACGAACCACGCGCGGCCGCCGAGCGTCGTGCGGTAGTGCTCGGCGCTGTCCCGCTCCAGCTCTTGGAAGCTGTTGAACAGCTCGCCGTAGCTCCTCCGGCCTGCGGCATAGACGCACCGGAAGAACTCCAGGTAGTGCGGCTCCTTCATCATCTGGCTCCGCCTCAGCTCCACGCCGTGCGGTAGACCCGGCAGCGACACGACGGCATCAGGATCGTCGCCGTCGGGGTTGTGCCTATGCTCCTGCGACAACACGTGCTCGGAGCAGGACCGGGCGAACACACCCATGCCGAGGAACATGAGACGCGGCACGCCGTATTCAGCCGCGACGTCCACGGACCAGTGGTAGAAGCCGTCGGAGACCACGGCGTCGAGGTCGGCATGGCTGTCAGCCAGGAACCGTTCGAAGGGCTCCCGGAGCAGCTGCACCGCCCGGCCGAACTTCACTTTATCTTCCTGGGATACAAGGCCCGTGCCGCGCTGGCCAGCCGGCGGGAGCCCGACGTCGGGGAAAGGCACGACGGCGACATGGACCGACTGGGAAGAGAGGTCGTCGTTGCTGTTGGCGCGGTCGACGATGGAGCCGATGATGGAAGCCTGAACGGGGGTGGTGAGGATGGTGCACCTGACGCCGCGAGCCGCGAAGACCACGGCGATGTCGGCCATCGGAATGAGGTGGCCCGGGATGAGGAAGGGGAAGAAGAGGATGTGTAGCGGCTGCTGCTGCTGCTGCTCCTCGTCCTTGTCCGCCATGGCTGCCTTCCCACGCCACGCCGGTCTCAATTTGTCTCTCTTCTTAACCTTATGCGGTGGTATTTGACGACCAGAGCAGAGTGCAAAGCTGGATGCCAATCAATTGAGGTGGGGGCACTGTGAACCATGGCAGACAGGTGACACTGCTGCTGCTGCTGCTGCTCATGATCATGATCGATCATCGCACAGAATAGCAACGTTGATAAGTCGCCACTCGCCAATCATCTTCATTTGTTACGGTGATAAGTCGGGTAGGTACGCCCTTGTAAAAGATGCACCTTTTGGTCGTATGATGAATTATTAGCAGTTTCAGTAACAGTCGAGAACAGGCAGGATAGTAGCAGCTTGGTCTTTGGATCGATCTCTGATTCACTTGACAAAACACAGTGATGCCAAGTCACGGTGTCCCTCCTATTTTTTCTACAAAGGGTGAATTTTATTAGCTTAAAATAAAACATCAAGAGGATGCAAACATTATAAGCACACACTTGGTCTCTGCACATAGCCAACACCAACACTAAAATAACCAAAGCGTTCAGATCCAATCGGCAACTAGCAAAATCATAAAACACCAAAGCTATGTGTGTGGACAAGGAAAAATAACCAAAGCGTTCAGATCCAATCGGCAAACTATAGCAATGACAATGTCTCCACCAACCGTCTAATGACACGAGAGCGGAAGTACCGCGTAACGTGGTACTACCGTGTAACAACCGTTCAGCTACCGTGAGAGCTGAGTAGGCAACAGAGGCTTGCCCATTCCTCAAAAATAAGCGGATGTAGCGGCGGTAGTAAGAAGCAGGAGTAACGCACAAGCGGTACTACCATGTCACTGCCGCTAATTATCCAGAGGGCAATAGAAGACATTTCCCAAGTGGTAGGACGCGTGGTAGCTCGTAGCGGAAGTACTGCACAAGTGGCACTACCGTGCCACTTCAACTAATAGACCAAAGAGCAAAAGAAGCTCCAGCACGGGTGGGAGTTGGAGCGGCACCAGTCTGCGGAAGTACCACCGAAGCGATGCTACCATGGACCTGTGTGGTACTACCGCCTGGGTGCTGCAAATAAGTTTAGTCATGTTTGAATGTATTTACAAGAAACATTCAATCACGTTTCCATAAACTTTAGATATATTCGACATGCATTTCATAAATTCTGTGTAGATTGACAAATGCATGAGATAGTTCACTAAGCTTCCATAGTACTGAAGCATATTTAAAATCATCCCAGAAAATTCTTGAAACTTACCCTATGTCAAGTCCCATTACAGAAAAGTTTCACAAAGTTTTTTCAAATTTTGAACCAAGTTTTGCTGGAAAAATCAAACCTTTCAAATTTCAGCTAACTTTGGATATATTCAGCGGACAGTTCATGCAATTTTCAATCAACTGAGGCATATTTCGACAAATGTGAGAATTACTCAACATGCATTCCACACAACTCCAGATTTTTTTTAGCAAAAGAGAGGCCACCCTCTCTGATTTCACATAATGAAACCACCTGGCCTGCTCTCCTACAAAGATGCTAAAAAAGAACTAAAACATTACAAACCAAAAGGCCCGAAGAACTCACCAACCAAAGAAAGGATCATGCAAGATCCGACATCTATATATACATAAACGGCCGCACAGGAGGCATCATAATACTTTCAGGCAAAAGTCTAAACACAGCCTTTATAATTCAATAAAACATCTATTATATAATTAAAATAAGAGTCAAACAAGCCATCACGTTCATTCACATATGCTAATATTTTTTACACCGTTTGATTAGAATAACAATGGCTAAGATTTAAACATTTTTACGTAACATGTAAATATATTTGTACTAAAGGCCGGATAAGAACGGAAAAACCTTTAGACTTAAAAGGCAAATCTCCTGTTACTAATCAAAGTCTCGAGGGAGGAAGCTGAACAACATGAAAGAAGAGAGAAGACCATAGCATCGGCAATATAGGCGACCAATCAACAGCAAATGCAAGACCCATCCATCTTTCATTCCCTATCAAGTTCTCAACCACCTAGTCAAGGTCGACAGAATTTGAGTTGAATTTCATACCTCACGAATGCATACCTCAACATACTCGATGCACATTTCACACAATTCCTGTTGAATCCCAGTCGAATACAAATTCGACATGATTCCAGTTGAGTTTCATACGCACAAAACTGCATACCACACAAATTTCAAAAGCATTCCCAGCGCATTCAAATGTACACTACAAGAAAATCTGCCTGTAGAGACGTCATATTCCATCGCTAGTGACGTGTTATTTCATCTCTAGGTAACCATAGAGTCGACTTAGTAAAACGTCCTTGGAGCGTCTCCCCACGGACCGTCTCAAAACATGTAGACACACTGGCTAAGCGTGTGTACATGGCATGCGACGCTATATTGGGACGTTCAAAAGCGCCTCTAGATAAGAGACACTATATTGGGACATTCAAAAACGTCTCTCGATATGAGACGCTATATTAGGACATTCAAAGCGCCTCTCGATATGAGACGCTATATTGGGACGTTCAAAAGCATATGTACATATGTAGAGTTGTTGTGTTAGATGCCCTTATTGTGTTTCTACTTGCAAAGCTATATAGAGACGGTATATTCATCTAATACGTAGTATATAACTGTAAACATTATTTGAATTTGTATTTCATCATTTCAATCTGGTTACTTTATCATGGCACATGCCTATGCAGAATGACGAACAAATATCGTTATGTAAAGGCATCCACCCATATCACCGGTCATATTCACAGGCAACAAATATCATTATATAAAGGGATCCACCCATATCACCAATTGTATTCACCAGCATCTTATTCACACAATGCAATCGGTAGAAACAAACACCTTGAGTACAGATCTGAATCAAATTAGACAATCATATGAAAGATGTAAATAATTAAGAAAAGATCATACAATCAAAAGTAAGTTTTCATATGAAGCTAAATCATTTACATACTACATAATATTTGTCCATTTAAAAACTAATTCTTCTGTAGTTGCTCCTGGCTCCTGCAATGCACTCCTTTTCTAAACCTTGAGCTACCCTGAAAAAGAAAGATAATGGAGAAAAAATAGAACGTGAGATTTAAGAGTTGTGTGAGAAGAAATGTACTTTGATGAAATTGTAAGAGAGGTACCATACCAGTGTTTGGTGGCTTGTTTTCAGACTGTGTAGGAGTGGTTGAGATTGGTTTTTTAACCTAAAAATCACAGAGATTCTTCATAAATAATAAACCTTAAGTATGTACATTGGAGCATAACTGATGATTGTATGGAAGTGTACTTACATGTGATAGAGGCCATGCAATAACATGACCAATGACATCCCCTACTGTTTGGAATTTTTCATATGGTCTAACCAGTCTCTCATTTCTTGAAAAAAAACTGCTAGATATTGCTCTCCAAGCATGTTTCGTCCAACCACATATCTACTCGCTAAAGTTCCTTCAGCCACACATTTATTTTTGCTTGTCAGGTTCAACGAAAAGAACAAGACTTTCATTTTATCCTATGTTTCGAAGAAATGAAACATTCATTATCACAAGCCGTGGAAGATTTCACTTCAATGCAAAAACAGACGGTTGCACATGGAATTAGACCAACTAACTATTCTAACCATTGTCATTCAGCATATACATACATACATACCTTCTTAGTGACATGATTAAGCTGTACACTTGGTTTCAGGACCACCTTGCTTGGTCGCATTGCCATTGTTTGATTCAGGATAATCATATGCTTTCTACAGTTAAGGTTAAGTTCAGTTGTAAGTAAACTTATACAAAACATAGACATTGTTTAATAACAAAGCTAAAATTTGTGCGCGCACGCACACACACACACCTTAGCAACCGCGTGTTCATGTGGTGAAGATAAACTGTTGCGACCCTCTTTTGTTCTCGCGCAATTGCTAGGATGCAACTCCTGGTTAGAGAACTGCTTGTCCCCTAAAGTTGATTCTGCACAGCCTTGATTGAACCCTATCAATTTTTTTCAATGCGTGCTTTCTACAATTGAGGTTCAGTTAGTTTGTAAGTAAACATATACAAAACATAGACATGGTGTGACAACATAGTAGAAATTTATGCACAACAGACACACTTAAGAAACCATGTGATGATACAAAGAATCTACTACTAGCAAATGGTGCAGATTGGATAGAATAATATTGGTACATATTTTTAGAGAGAATCTACTTCTAGCAAATGGTACTGATTGGATTCCAGCCATGAATAAGGTGATCTTCTAGCAAAAATGGCTTACACAAGCCATGTAATTGAAAAAGGGAATGCTAGGAGATTCCAACAGAGCCTTTGCAGTAACAGGAATATCTGCACCGGGTAGACAGTGATGAAGCTATAAAATACAAGATATCTGAAGAAAATCTAGTTGAATAAAAACTAACGAAATAGTGGTACTGCACTATGATGAGATACGAAATAGGACAGAATAAAATTACTACAAAATAACAGAGTACGTTGCAGCCTGTATAACCAAACAATATCATGTTTTATGCTTCAAGGTATATGGACTGTGAGGTTATTTGGCCAGTAT
>NC_041392.1:684868773-684895583 GCF_002162155.2 Triticum dicoccoides | reverse complement strand
CCGAGCCGCAGGATCCAAAGAGCCCCTGCCCCTCCATCTTTTTCCCAGCGAGGCAGCCGCCAACGCCGTGGCCGAAGAGCACCCGCCCATCCATCTCCTGGCGAGGAAGCCACCGTCGCCGCGAGATCCGGCGAGGCTTTGGATGCTGTTGCTGTCCCTTGCCTCCTTCTCTAACTCCTCGAGCATGTCTCTCGCTAGGGCAATGGCAATGTCTGCACCAACCATCTCATAACGCGAGAGCGGAAGTACCACGTAACATGGTATTACCGTGTAACAAACGTTTAACTACCGCGAGAGCTGAGTAGGCAACAGTGGCTTGCCCATTCCTCAAAAATAATCGGATGTATTGGCGGTAGTAAGAAGCGGAAGTACCGCACAAGCGGTACTACCATGTCACTACCGCTAATTATCCATAGGGTAAAAGAAGACATTTCCCAAGTGGTAGTACGCACGGTAGCTCACAGCGGAAGTACCGCACAAGTGGTACTACCGTGCCACTTCCGCTAATAGAGCAAAGAGCAACAAAAGCTCTGGCCCAGGAGGGAGTAGGAGCGGCACCAGTCTGTGGAAGTACCGCCGAAGCAGTACTGCCGTGGACCTGCGCGGTACTACCGCGTAGGTGCTACAAACTTCGGGGTGTCAAAATGAGTTTTTAAATTAGCTAATGCTAGTTGTCTCATCTGGATTTTATTGGCCTTCTGGTTTGGTATTCGATTCCATTTAAGCATGTTCAACAATTAGGTTGTTTGCTATTTTCTTCACTGATTATGTGTTGTGTCATATATTCCGTTGGCATTGAACTTTGTTAATGCACACTGAGCATGTCCAGCTTTAATTTTTCTCTTTTGTAGTGTTCATGGGTGGAAATCAAGATAGCCTGTGGAGATGATTCTCATCCTCCAATTGTTGGATTATGGTGCAAATTGGCAAGAGCATCCTTTCCCATGACAACCAACTTCTTATAGTATATTTTGTTTCAGAGTTTATGTTGTCTGATGCAAGCCTGCAACTGTTAAAGTGAAGCTTTCTTTTGGTACTTCACTACTATTGTAGGCTTTAGGAGTGTTGCACTCTTAGTTATGCTCAATCATCTAAGTGTGACATAAGTTTATTTTGCTCAACATGTTCCAATCATGCGCTCCAAGTATCATTGTTTTGCTTGTATGAACCAAATGAGCTATGTGGCCAGCTCAACCCTCATAACATGATAACATCGTTCTATTTTCTCTCTTTTCTGAACCAATGTAGCCATGCATGACGAACAATGATGTATATGTTTCATCATGACAAAAAGAAACATTGGCACATTTGTATTCATTCTAGATGTTTCTCTTCGGGAATATATGGTCTCTGTGTAAAGTCATGGAGATTGTCCTGAATAACATCAAGCATTGCCTAGTTTGCTCACATTTTCCTTTTTTGTTTCTTTGAATGATCATTGATGAAAGCACAGGGAGTATCCAATAGCGTAGCTAGGTGTGAGTTTGACTTAAAATTTATTCAAACATGTTTTTCAACTAACTTTGGATACATTCAGCGGACATTTCATGCAATTTTCAATCAACCAAGCCATATTTCGACAAATGTGAGAATTACTCAACATGCATTCCACACAACTCCAGTTTTTGAGCAAAAGAGAGGCCACCCTCTCCGATTTCACATAATGAAACCACTTGGCTTGCTCTGCTACAAAGAAGCTAAAAAAATAACAAAAACATTACAGAATGAAAGGCACAAAGAACTCACCGGCCAAAGACAGGATCATGCAAGATCTGACATCTGAAGGCCAGATAAGAACAGGAAAACCTTTAGACTTAAAAGACAAATCTCCAGTTACTAATCCAAGTCCCGAGGGAGGGATAGAGGGAGGAAGCTAAACAACATGTAAGCAAAGAGAAGACCGTAGCATCAACAATGTAGACGATCAATCAACAACAAATGCAAGACCCATCCATCTTCAATTCCCTATCAAGTTCTCAACCACCTAGTCGAGGTCCAGAGAATTGCAGTTGAATTTCGTACCTCACGAATGCATACTTCAACATACTCAATGCACATTTTCACACAATTCAAGTTGAATTCCACTCGAATACGAAGTCCACACAATTCCAGTTGAGTTTCATACGCTCAAAACTACATCCTACACAAATTTCAAAAGCATTCCCAACGCATTCGAATGTAGTTTTAAAACCACTCCGTGAAGATTGTAGAGTCGTCTCAACGAATTAACTAGCAGAGAAGAAAATCCGTAAGACGAGTCAGATTTCTCGTTCTAAAAGAGAGAGAGAGAGAGAGAGAGAGAGAGAGAGAGAGAGAGAGAGAGAGAGAGAGAGAGAGAGAGAGAGTCGCATTTCTCCAAAATTTGGACAAAAGTACAAGGAAAAGGGGCAAAGGAAACAACATGCAAGATCAAAACTAAGAGCATCTCCACTAGAGCCCCCGGGACGCCCCCAAGCCACTTTTTGGCCGCCGGCAGTAAAAAATGCTCCCAGTCACACCCCCAAAGGCTTGTTTTGCGCCGGATTTGCTTAAAAACACAATCAGCGATCTCAGGCGAATCCCATAAACCCGGGGGGCAGCTGGGGACGCCGGCACTAACTTTTGCATGCAAATGGTCCACTAGACAGTGTCCCCAAACGCCTTTATCTTCTCCAGGCCCACCCACGTGCGAGCCACACCCCATCTCTCCTCTCCGTCCCACACTCCCTCTCTCCTCTCCAGCCCAAACTCCCTCTCTCCCCGGCGACTTCTAGGCTCTCCATGTACTCCGTGCGGGCGAGGCCGGAGCTCGCCGTGAGTGGCCGGGACGGGCGAGGCCGGGGCGGGCACTGGCCGGAGCTGGCGAGGCGGGGCGAGCGGGCAAGGCCGAGGCGGGTGGTGGCTGGAGCTGGTGAGGCGGGGCATGCGGGCAAGGCGAGGGCGGCCTCAGTGCGCGTGTGGACAGGCGGAGGTGGAGCGCACGGCGGCCGGGCGGAGCGGCGCTGGCGCAGTTGCTCCCATCTCCCGCAGCACCTCCTCCAAGCTCCGCCGCTGGCTCGCGTCCAGGCACACCGGCCGTGCGTCGGCGATGCAGCAGCTGATGTCTAATACACAACCTTCTTCTTGTAGACGTTGTTGGGTCTCCAAGTACAGAGGTTTGTAAGATAGTAGCAAATTTCCCTCAAGTGGATGACCTAAGGTTTATCAATCCGTAGGAGGCGTAGGATGAAGATGGTCTCTCTCAAGCAACCCTGCAACCAAATAACAAAGAGTCTCTTGTGTCCCCAACACACCCAATACAATGATAAATTATATAGGTGCACTAGTTCGGCGAAGAGATGGTGATACAAATGGTATATAGATAGTAGATATAGGTTTTTGTAATCTGAAAATATAAAAACAGCAATGTAACAAATGATAAAAGTGAGCATAAACGGTATTGCAATGCGTTGAAACAAGGCCTAGGGTTCATACTTTCGCTAGTGCAAGTTCCCTCAACAATAATAACATAATTGGATCATATAACTATCCCTCAACATGCAACAAAGAGTCACTCCAAAGTCACTAATAGCGGAGAACAAACGAAGAGATTATGGTAGGGTATGAAACCACCTCAAAGTTATTCTTTCCAATCAATCTGTTGGGCTATTCCTATAAATGTCACAAACAGCCCTAGAGTTCATACTAGAATAACACCTTAAGACACAAATCAACCAAAACCCTAATGTCACCTAGATACTCCAATGTCACCTCAAGTATCCGTGGGTATGATTATACGATATGCATCACACAATCTCAGATTCATCTATTCAACCAACACATAGAACCTCAAAGAGTGCCCCAAAGTTTCTAACAGAGAATCACGACGAAAACGTGTGCCAACCCCTATGCGTAGGTTCATGGGCGGAACCCGCAAGTTGATCACCAAAACATACATCAAGTGAATCACGTGATATCCCATTGTCACCACAGATACGCACGGCAAGACATACATCAAGTGTTCTCAAATCTTTAAAGACTCAATTCGATAAGATAACTTCAAAGGGGAAACTCAATCCATTACAAGAGTAGAGGGGGGAAGAAACATCATAGGATCCAAATATAATAGCAAAGCTCGCGATACATCAAGATCGTATCACCTCAAGAACACGAGAGAGAGAGAGAGAGAGAGAGAGAGAGAGAGAGAGAGAGAGATCAAACACATAGCTACTGGTACATACCCTCAGCCCCGAGGGAGAACTACTCCCTCCTCGTCATGGAGAGCACCGGGATGATGAAGATGGCCACCGGAGAGGGATTGCCCCTCCGGCAGGGTGCCTGAACGGGTCTAAATTGGCTTTCGGTGGCTACGGAGGCTTCTGGCGGCGCAACTCCCGATCTATTGTGCTCCCCGATGTTTTTAGGGTATATGGAGATATATAGACGGAAGAAGTACATCAGGGGGGCCACGAGGGGCCCACGTATGTGGAGGGCGCGCCCCCCTGCCTCGTGGCCTCCTCGTAGATCCCCTGACGTGCACTCCAAGTCTTCTGGGCTTCTTCTGGTCCAAAAATAAGTTCCGTGAAGTTTCGGGTCAATTGGACTCCGTTTGGTTTTCCTTTTCTGCGATATTCTAAAACAAGGTAAAAACAAAAACTGGCACTAGGCTCTAGGTTAATAGGTTAGTCCCAAAAATTATATAAAATAACATATAAAATATCCAGGGTTGATAATATAATAGCATGGAACAATCAAAAATTATAGATACGTTGGAGACGTATCAACATCCCCAAGATTAATTCCTCCTCGTCCTCAAGTAGGTAAATGATAAAAACAGAATTTTTGATGTGAAATGCTACCTAACATATTTATCCATGTAATTTTCTTTATTGTGGCAAGAATTTTCAGATCCATAAGATTCAAGATAAAAGTTTAATATTGACATAAAAATAACAATACTTTAAGAATACTAACCAAGTAATCATGTCTTCTCAAAATAACATGGACAAAGAAAGTTATCCCTGCAAAATCACTATAGTCTGGCTATGCTCCATCTTCACCACACAAAGTATTTAAATCATGCACAACCCCGATGACAAGCCAAGCAATTGTTTCATACTTTTGATGTTCTCAAACTTTTTCAATCTTCACGCAATATATGAGCGTGAGCCATGGATATAGCACTATAGGTGGAATAGAATGGTGGTTGTGGAGAAGACAAAAAGGAGAAGATAGTCTCACATCAACTAGGCGTATCAACGGGCTATGGAGATGCCCATCAATAGATATCAATGTGAGTGAGTAGGGATTGCCATGCAACGGATGCACTAGAGCTATAAGTATATGAAAGCTCAAAAAGAAACTAAGTGGGTGTGCATCCAACTTGCTTGCTCACGAATACCTAGGGCATTTTGAGGAAGCCCATCATTGGAATATACAAGCCAAGTTCCATAATGAAAGATTCCCACTAGTATATGAAAGTGACAACATAGGAGACTCTCTATCATGAAGATTATGGTGCTACTTTGAAGCACAAGTGTGATAAAAGGATAGTAGCATTGCCCCTTCTCTCTTTTTCTCTCATTTTTTTGGGCCTTCTCTTTGTTATGGCCTCTTTTTTTATTTGGGCATCTTTGGCCTCTCTTTTTTTCGTCCGGAGTCTCATCCCGACTTGTGAGGGAATCATAGTCTCCATCATCCTTTCCTCACTGGGACAATGCTTTAATAATGATGATCATCACACTTTTATTTACTTACAACTCAATACTTAGAACAACAGTATGACTCTATGTGAATGCCTCCGGCAGTGTACCGGGATATGCAATGACTCATGAGTGACATGTATGAAAGAATTATGAACGGTGGTTTTGCCACAAATACGATGTCAACTACATGATCATGCAAAGCAATATGACAATGATGGAGCGTGTCATAATAAACGGAACGGTGGAGAGTTGCATGGCAATATATCTCGGAATGGCTATGGAAATGTCATAATAGGTAGGCATGGTGGCTGTTTTGAGGAAGGTAAATGGTGGGTTTATGGTACCGGCGAAAGTTGTGCGGTACTAGAGAGGCTAGCAATGGTGGAAGGGTGAGAGTGCATATAATCCATGGACTCAACATTGGTCATAAAGAACTCACATACTTATTGCAAAAATCTATTAGTTATCGAAACAAAGTACTACGCGCATGCTCCTAGGGGGATATATTGGTAGGAAAAGACCATCGCTCGTCCCCGACCGCCACTAATAAGGAAGACAATCAATAAATAAATCATGCTCCGACTTCATCACATAACGGTTCACCATACGTGCATGCTACGGGAATCACAAACTTTACCACAAGTATCTCTCAAATTCACAACTACTCAACTAGCATAACTCTAATATTACCATCCTCATATCTCAAAACAATCATCAAGTATCAAACTTCTCATAGTATTCAATGCACTTCATATGAAAGTTTTTATTATATCCCTCTTGGATGCCCATCATATTAGGACTAAATTCATAACCAAAGAAAATTATCATGCTGTTCTAAAGGCTCTCAAAATAATATAAGTGAAGCATGAGAGTTCATCTATTTCTATAAAATAAAACCACCACCATGCTCTAAAGAGATATAAGTGAAGCACTAGAGCAACAACAAACTACTCCGAAAGATATAAGTGAAGATCAATGAGTAGTCGAATAAAACTCTCTAACATTTAATAATTTAAGATCTTGATACTTTATTCAAACATCAAGCAAAAAAAAAATGGTATCTAAGAATAGCAAACATCATGTGATGAAGCAAAAACTTAGGATCAACCTATACTAACCGATAGTTGTTGAAGAAGAAAGGTTGGATGCCAACCGGGGCATCCCCAAGCTTAGACGCTTGAGACTTCTTGAAATATTATCTTGGGATGCCTTGGGCATCCCCAATCTTGAGCTTTTGTGTCTCCTTAATTCCTCTCATATCACGGTCTCCCTAAATCTCAAAAGTTTCATCCACACAAAACTCAACAAGGACTCGTGAGATAAGTTAGTATAAACCATTGCAAAAACAGTATCATACTCTACTGTAGCAAATCACTAAAATTATTATTCAACATTGCATACTAAATGCCTATGCATATTTAATAGTCATATCCTGAAATACAATCATTAAAGAAGCAAACATATGCAAACAATGCAAACATAACAGCAATCTGCCTAAACAGGACAGTCTGTAAAGAATGCAGCAACATCCATACTTCCCTAGCTCCAAAAATTATGAAAGAAAATTCACACTGTAATAAATTTATCAGATCTTAATATGCAAAAGGTTTCAACATTTTATCACATTCTGAATTTTCTAGGGAATTATTGCAACAGCGGTAAACTTTCTGTTTTTAAACAACAACATGAGGACTTGTAAAATAGGCATAGTAAAGGATATCAATGCCACTTTTATTGAAATAAAAGATGAAAAACATTGTTATAAATAACTGCAAGAAAATATTACCAAAATAAGTTGACGCTCCAAGCAAAACACATATCATGTGGTGAATAAAAATATAGCTCCAAGTAAAGTTACCGATGAACGAAGACGAAAGAGGGGATACCTCGGAAGCTTAGGCTTTTGGTTGTCCTTAAATATTTCCTTGGGGTGCCTTGGAAATCCCCAAGCTTAGGATCTTGCCACTCCTTATTCCATAATCCATCGAATCCTTACCCAAAACTTGAAAACTTCACAACACAAAACTTAACAGAAAACTCGTAAGCTCCGTTAGTATAAGAAAATAAATCACCACTTCAAGGTACTGTAATGAACTCATTCTTTATTTATATTGGTGTTAAACATACTGTATTCCAACTTCTCTATGGTTTATAAACTCTTTTACTAGTCATAGATTCATCAAAATAAGTAAACGACACATGAAAAACAGAATCTGTCAAAAAACAGAACAGTCTGTAGTAATCTGGATCAAACGTATACTTCTGGAACTCATAAAATTCTCAAATAAATTGGTGGACCTGAGTAATTTATCTGTTAATCATTTTCAAAAATAATTAACTAAATAGCGCTCTCCAAATAAAAATTGTAGCAATTCTCGTGAGTGCTAAAGTTTCTGTTTTTTTACAGCATGATCAACAAGACTTTCCCCAAGTCTTCCCAAAGGTTCTACTTGGCACAAACACTAATTAAAAGCATAAAACCACATCTAAACAGAGGCTAGATGAATTATTTATTACTAAACAGGAAGAAAAAGCAAGGAACTAAAATAAAATTGGGTTGCCTCCCAACAAGCGCTATCGTTTAACGCCCCTAGTTAGGCATGATGATTTCAATGATGCTCACATAAAGGATAAGAATTGTAACATAAAGAGAGCATCATGAAGAATATGACTAGCACATTTAAGTCTAACCCACTTCCTATGCATAAGGATTTTGTGATCAAACAACTTGTGGGAACAAGAATCAATTTGCATAGGAAGGTAAAACAAGCATAACTTCAAAACTTTAAGCACATAGAGAGGAAACTTGGTATTATTGCAATTCTTACAAGCATATGTTCCTACCTCATAGTAATTTTCAGTAGCATCATGAATGAATTCAATAATATAACCAGCACTTAAAGCATTCTTTTCATGATCTACAAGCATAGAAAATTTACTACTCTCCACATAAGCAAAATTCTTCTCATGAGTAATAGTGGGAGCAAACTCAACAAAATAACTATCATGTGATTGAAAATTAAGATCAAGATGACAAGGTTCATTGTTATTATTATTCTTTAAAGCATACGTGTCATCACAATAATCATCATAGATAGGAGGCATGCTTTCATCATAGTAAATTTTCTCATCAAAACTTGGGGGACAAAAATATCATCTTCATCATACATAGCTTCCCCAATGTCGGTGTCAAAACCGGCGGATCTCGGGTAGGGGGTCCCGAACTGTGCGTCTAGGCCGGATGGTAAAAGGAGGCAAGGGACACGAAGTTTTACCCAGGTTCGGGCCCTCTCGATGGAGGTAAAACCCTACGTCCTGCTTGATTAATATTGATGATATGGGTAGTACAAGAGTAGATATACCACGAGATCGAAGAGGCTAAACCCTAGAAGCTAGCCTATGGTATGATTGTTGATGTGTACGTTGTCCTACGGACTAAAACCCTCCGGTTTATATAGACACCGGAGAGGGTTAGGGTTACACAAAGTCGGTTACAATGGTAGGAGATCTGCATATCCGTATCGCCAAGCTTGCCTTCCACGCCAAGGAAAGTCCCTTCCGGACACGGGACGGAGTCTTCAATCTTGTATCTTCATAATCCAACAGTCCGGCCAAAGGATATAGTCCGGCTGTGTGGACACCCCCTAATCCAGGACTCCCTCAGTAGCCCCCGAACCAGGCTTCAATGACGATGAGTCCGGCGCGCAGATTGTCTTCGGCATTGCAAGGCGGGTTCTCCTCCAAATTCCGTGTACCTGTTGAATAAAGTCTGGTTTCTTATAGATGTTTGCGCTCCTTGGCTTCTACACCCAATAATGGCCGCTTCCCACGTGTCAAACGAATATAAAAAGTCTGAGTGTTTTTACATTCACACCCCTAGCCGCGTAAATGAGCTTCCCTATTTAAGGGGACGAGGATTTAGATCCAATCCACACCTTCTCCCATCCACGAGTGTTCATCAGAGCGCATCCGACAAAGGTCCATTCCACCATGGCCAGCCATCGCAACTCCTCCCCTCGCCCTTCCAGCCCTAAGCCTGGATATTGGGAGAGATGTTCCATCCCGCATAGCGAGCTAGTGACGCTCCAGACCAAGGGATTTCTCCCCCCGGCCTATATGGTCCCGGTTCGAGCCGGTCTTGCCGTCTACAATGGCGGAGAGCAAGCAGAGAATGCCCCTAATCCCTCCAAAGGAGAGCGGGTGTGCCTCGTCCCTTACTTAATTAGGGGGCTCGGATTTCCAATCCATCCATTTCTCCGGGGCTGCTGGAGTTCTACGGCCTCTAGCTACATAATCTCACGCCTGCCTCAGCATTGCATATCGCGGGCTTTGTAGCCCTCTACGAGTTGTTCTTGGGTGTTGAAGCTCATTTCGGACTATGGAAGGAGCTATTCTGCCTCGTGCCCCGTTCCAAGAAGGGGTCAATGTATCAAGTGGGCGGAGCCGAAGTGTGGCGCATCGCCGGGACCGGATATCTGTCCGGAACCCCAAAGAAGGCGTCCGAAGACTGGCCCTCGGAATGGTTTTATATAGAAGACGTCCCGCTGCCGGATCCTGTCCGGATCGGCCTCCCTGAATTCAACAATGCTCCCTTAAAGAAGCGCCTAAGCTGGCGCCCACGAAGCCCTCAGAGGGGAGGTGACAGGGACATCGTTTACCTGATGGGCCGAATAAGATTGTTAGCCCATTCCGGACTAATCATGATCAGGGTTATGGCCGAGTGCATTATGCGGGGGGTGCAGCCGCTTCAGTATAGAAGCCACTCCATGTGGGACTTCAACGGGGAGGACGACGCCACCCGCTACGGCCGTAAGGGGCCGGATTCAGATGCCGCTCTACTAAAGATCTTGTCCACTTTGTATAAGGGAGAAGAGGAGGAATTTCTCCGCGTTAACCATCAGGGTGGATTCTCCATGCACAATCCCCCAAGCTGGGTAAGCGGCCGTATTTACTTGTCCATCCGTTTTGTATTCCCATTGTTAAATATTCAGTCTGACGACTTCAACGCAGGAACTGCGTCGGGCTGTTAAGGAAATAAGAAGCCCTCCTCCACAACCCGAGGACCCAGGACGGTCCCTCGACCCGGCCTCTCAAGAGGATCCGGACATATCTGTGGAGCTGATTGATGGAGTGTTCCATCAATTGAGCAAGGACAACGCCTTGGTGGCCATTACGGCCGATTACCCAGGGCTAATCCTGACCCCCCCAGGTACCTGAGATCGAAGTCCCAGTACCCCGAATAGGTGTCCGTCCACTCGTGTTCAGTTTCCTGATTGCAACCGAACTTTGCAGGGGAGGTTTTTAAGGCGGAAGGCCGAACCTGCGGCAACAAGCCAACGAGGGGTCGTAGGGCCTCGCAGGCAGAAAAGAAGTGCAGTCCGGACTGAGGCGTCAGCGCAAAGGTATGGCGCACCCCCTTATCCCAGGTGTTATACCTTCGAGGCATATTGACACTCACGCTCTTTTCAGGACAAAGAGACCTCGCCGGACTACATCCGGAGAGGCTGCCAATCGCGCCTCCACCAGCCAGGCTCCAAAGCCTGGTCCGGAGGCGGAGGCGAACACAAGGCGCGCGCCAGATGCTCCTCCAACGGAGGATGTGGACGGGTTGTCTGCCACCAACTCTAAGGTGAAGAGTGCCATGAACCACAGGCGTCGCCGGACAATTCTTCGCGACGCTTGTTTCTCCCAAGGGGCGTTAGATGCCTTCAACTCGGGAGTTGCGTACCTCCGTGCCGCTCAAAATGGTCTAGCCAGAGCCACGGAGCAGTATGTAAAAGACATACGGGTAAGAAAATTCTGGTAATTATATGTATATACCAGTAGCCCCCGAGACTTGAAACAGTTAGAATACCTGATTTAAGGATCATTCATTATGCAGGTTCTTACAGAAAAGAATTCCCTACTGTCCAAGGAGCTGGAAGAGTGCAAAGCCCAAATTGAGGCCGCACTAGCCGCGGCAGGGGAGCCCAAGGAGACCCCCTCTGGTAATATACACTTCGAAAGATAAGTATTTTGCGAAGCACGGCATTGGTGCGAATCTGACAAATGAAATTGCAGATGGCGCCGGATTAAATCCGGAAAGGCAACACCTCCTACGCCAGCTAAAGGCTGGTGAGAAGGTGCTGACAAAGGTGAGGTGGGAGAAGAACGATCTCCAAGATGCCAACACCAAGCTGGGAGTCAAGCTGAAAGATGTTCGTGCCCAGCTGTCAGACTCCGTGAAGGAGAATCAGCGGCTTCGGCGCGACATATTTAGTAAGTGCTTGAACGAACCTTTGAAAGAAAGTTCGGCGGGTAAGTCGACTAACAGAGCAATGTCTGTAGGTGTGCTAACAGGTCGTCCTGCAGAGGAGATGCCCGGTTCTACGGGTGACCTTCTTCCCGAGCTCTCGCAACTGCTCGATCAAGTTCGGCAGGCGATGCAAGGCGTCGCCCAGGCCTTGTGGCCATCCGTCTCCATGCCCGAAGGTCTTGGAGATCTTGCGAAGAAGCTAAAGGGAGCACAACGGCGCTTCCGGTTGTGGAAGATATCAGCCTGCCGTCAAGGCGCTAGGGAGGCTTGGGACATGGTGAAGACGCGGTACGCAAAGGCTGACCCCAACCACATGGCCGAGGTCGGTCCTGTAGGGCCCGATGGGAAGGAGATCCCTGTAAGCTTAGTATACGGCCAAGTAGAGTTGGCCGCAAAATATTCCCAGCAAGACTGTAAATTAGACAGCCTGTTAGATGGTATTGAAGAGGAATACAACCAGTCAAAATGACTATGTAATTTAATTGACATTTATAATGCCTTCTAGCCGGATTGTAGATCATTTGTCATGGCCGACCTTTTCGCTTCAGCCTCGGGACCTGACGGTCCGGAGTGTGTCCGAATTCCCATGCGGTTATATAGGAACCGGGGAATGCATGGAGACCAGGCGTAGGGGTCATTAGGGCTTGAATAGACAAGTGCCAGACTAGTTATGTTATATTACATGGTTAGTAAGAAACATCTTCCAGGGAGAATAGTTCCGTCAGGGGTTCCTTTCCCTGGGAGGCATGCCCTAAGGTGCATGTCCATGCTGCGAAAAGAAACGCAGGAAAACATCTAGGGGCGTATAGATAAAAATAAAAAAGATCACATTTAGTTCACCGACCGAATATTCCCTTAAGAACGCTAGCTTTCGGCTTCACCCAGTCTAAGGTACACGTCCGGCTGACCCGGCAGTAACAATCGCAGAGGTGCTCCCTTTACCACCTAGCCGAACAATCGGGAACGTAGGGGTAAGCACAGGAGCCAGGCAACCCAGCTTGGCCAAAACTTAAGTCATATCGATGCATATAATGGTGAATAAAAGGTACATGCGGAAGTGTGACACATGTGTTGGGCCTGAAGCCCGTATGAATAAGCTTCTGTTTAAAGAAGCCCCCAGGTTTAACGAGCGCGGATAGCGCGTCACTTTATGAGCCTTTAGAGGCTATAAGAGAGAGAGAAGAAGAGAAATGTAAGACAGAAAATATATAAAAAATGGACAGAGGAAGGAGACGAGCACAGAGTCCAACGCTAGGCATAGAATCTCCGGAGACGGGCTGCGTTCCATGGGTTTGGCTCGAGTCGGTTATCCGATGCATCCCGCAGGCGGTATGCTCCACCATTCAGGACTTGGTCAATTATGAAGGGATCTTCCCACTTGGGCTTGAGTTTGTCCTTTTTCTTGTCTGGTAGTCGTAGAACTAATTCGCCAACGTTGTAATTTTTGGCCCATACTTCTCTGCTTTGGTATCTTCGAGCCTGCTGTTGATAGAATGCGGAACGGGCTTTTGCCACGTCACGCTCCTCCTCCAATGCGTCCAAGCTGTCCTGCCGATCGAGCTCGGCTTCTCTTTCTTCGTACATGCGCACTCGAGGTGAGTCATGAATTATGTCGCAAGGCAAAACTGCCTCTGCGCCGTACACCATAAAGAATGGTGTGTATCCGGTGGTGCGATTCGGCGTGGTCCACAGCCCCCAGAGTACGGAGTCGAGCTCCTCTACCCAGTGCGTGTTAGATTCCTTGAGGGACCGCACTAATCTGGGTTTGATGCCGCTCATGATAAGACCATTTGCCCATTCGACCCGGCCGTTAGTTTGTGGGTGATAGACGGAAGCATAATCGAGCTTGATGCCCATGTTTTTGCACCAGAGTTTTACCTCGTCGGCCGTGAAGTTCGTGCCGTTATCAGTGATGATGCTGTGGGGGACGCCGTAACGGTGTACATCCCCGGATATAAAGTCTATCACCGGTCCAGATTCGGCCATCTTAACAGGCTTGGCCTCTATCCATTTGGTGAACTTATCCACCATGACCAGTAAGTATTTTTGCTTGTGGGTTCCGCCTTTAAGGGGTCCAACCATGTCAAGCCCCCAGACCGCGAAGGGCCAAGTAATGTGGATAGTTTGGAGGGCGGTGGGTGGCATATGGCTTTGGTTTGCAAAGAGCTGGCAACCGGTGCATCGTTGGACTAAGTCCTGAGCGTCTGCCCAGGCCGTCGGCCAATAAAAGCCTATACGGAAGGCCTTGCTTACAAGGGACCGGGCTGCAGCGTGATGACCGCCGAGTCCGGCATGAATTTCAGCCAGGAGGTTCCGCCCCTCCTCTTCGGAGATGCACCTTTGAAGGACTCCGGTAGTGCTTTTCTTATAAAGCTCTCCCTCGTGGACTCTGTAGGCTTTGGATCGCCGCACTATGCAGCGTGCCTCATTTTGGTCCTCGGGGAGTTCCTGCCTAGTAAGGTAGGCGAGGAATGGTTCTGTCCATGGGGCGATGACGGCCATTATTACGTGGGCTGAAGGTGTTATTTCATTGGCAGAGCCTCTGATTATGTCAGAATGTTCGGTGTCGGGCAGTGCGGTTGGGTCCGGGCTGTTATTGTTCGGCTCCCCTTCCCATACTACGGATGGCTTGAACAGACTTTCCAAGAAGATGTTGGGGGGGACTACATCACGTTTTGCGCTGATGCGTGCCAGGACATCTGCCGCCTGATTATTTTCCCGGGCTATATGGTGAAATTCAAGCCCCTCGAACCGAGCTGACATTTTTAGGACGGTGTTGCGGTAAGCTGCCATTTTTGGATCCTTCGCATCGAAGTCTCCATTGATTTGGGATATTGCGAGGTTCGGGTCCCCGCGCACCTCTAGGCGTTGGATGTCCATGGATACTGCCATCCGGAGACCATGTAAAAGGGCCTCATATTCGGCTGCATTGTTGGAGTCCGTGTATATAATCTGTAGTACGTATTGAACTGTGTCTCCTGTGGGGGACATCAAAACGACGCCAGCCCCCAGTCCGGCCAACATCTTGGAGCCGTCGAAATGCATGATCCAATTTGAATATGTGTCGTATTCTTTAGGGAGTTCGGCCTCCGTCCATTCTGCAACGAAGTCGGCCAAGACTTGCGACTTGATGGCTCGTCGTGGCTTATAAGTTATGTCGAACGGGAGGAGCTCAATGGCCCATTTTGTAATCCGGCCCATTGTGTCACGGTTGTTTATAATATCGTTAAGTGGTACTTCCGAGGCTACTATTATTGAACACTCTTGAAAGTAGTGTCGTAGCTTCCGGGATGCCATGAATACCGCGTACGCAATCTTTTGATAATGCGGGTACCGTGATTTGCAGGGAGTGAGGACAGTGGACACGTAATAGACCGGCTTTTGAAGGGGGAATTTGTGTCCGTCCGCTTCTCGTTCGACGACGAGCACTGCGCTTACAACCTGATGTGTTGCTGCAATGTATAATAGCATTGGTTCACCAATGTTTGGTGCGGCCAGGACTGGGTTTGTTGCCAGTATGGCTTTTATTTTGTCGAGTCCGGCCGTGGCTGCATCCGTCCATTTGAAGTGTTCGGTGCGCCGAAGGAGGCGGTAAAGGGGTAGGGCCTTTTCTCCCAAGTGGGAGATAAAGCGGTTTAGAGCCGCCACGCATCCGGTTAACTTTTGTATTTGTTTGAGGTCCTTTGGGATATCCAGTTGCGACAAAGCTCGGATCTTGGCTGGATTTGCTTCAATTCCTCTACCGGATACTATGAAGCCCAAGAGCTTTCCAGCTGGAATGCCGAAAACGCATTTTTCCGGGTTGAGCTTGATGTCGTATGTTCGGAGGTTATCAAATGTGAGCCTCAAGTCGTCTACTAGAGATTCAACATGTCTTGTTTTGACGACCACATCATCTACATATGCCTCCACTGTTTGCCGATCTGGCTTGCCAGACATGTCTGAATCATGCGCTGATATGTTGCGCCGGCGTTTTTGAGCCCGAAGGGCATTGTGTTGAAGCAGAATGGCCCGTATGGTGTGATAAATGCCATTGCGGCTTGGTCTGGTTCTGCCATCTTGATTTGATGGTAGCCATAATATGCGTCGAGGAAACACAACAAATCGTGTCCTGCGGTGGCGTCGATAATTTGATCGATGCGGGGGAGGGGGAAGGGATCCTTTGGGCAAGCCTTGTTAAGGTCTTTAAAATCAACACACAGGCGCCAGGATTTGTCCTTCTTTGGTACCATCACCAGGTTTGCTACCTAGTCCGGATGTTTTATATCTTTGATGAATCCGGCCTCCAATAGCTTTGCTAGCTCCTCTCCCATGGCATGTCTCTTAGGTTCGGAAAAACGCCGAAGAGCCTGTTTGACAGGTTTGAATCCTGCTTGGATATTTAAGCTGTGCTCGGCCAGCCTGCGTGGGATTCCTGGCATGTCTGAAGGGTGCCAGGCGAAAATGTCCCAGTTCTCTCGTAGGAACTCTCGCAATGCGGCGTCGACATCAGGGTTTAACTGTGCCCCGATGGAAGCTGTTTTATTGGGGTCCGTTGGATGGACTTGGAATTTGACTATTTCGTCCGCCGGTTTAAAGGAGGTGGACTTCTATCTTTTGTCGAGTACCAAATCGTCCCTATTCACCGTAGAGCGCAGCACAGTTAGCTCCTCAGCCGCTAGGGCTTCGGATAGTGCCTCGAGTGCCAGTGCGGCTGTCTTGTTTTCGGCGCGGAGTGCTATGTCCGAATCACTAGAGAGAGTGATGATCCCGTTAGGCCCGTGCATCTTGAGCTTCATGTACCCGTAATGGGGTATTGCTTGGAAGATTGTAAACGCTTCCCGCCCTAGCAGAGCATGAGAACCGCTGCTGAACGGAGCCACTTGGAACGTGACCTCTTCAGACCTGTAATTATCCCGCGTGCCGAACACCACATCTAGTGTGATTTTTCCTGTACAGCACGCTTCCCGACTGGGGATTATTCCTCTAAAGGTTGTGCTGCTTCGCTCAATGCGGTTCCAGTCTATTTCCATTTTTTGAAGGGTCTCCTCATAAATGAGGTTTAATCCGCCGCCGCCGTCCATGAGTACCTTGGTAAGATGAAAGCCGTCCACTATTGGACTGAGGACCAATGCGGCTGGTGCTCGGGTTGTTCGGGATTTAGGTTCATCACTGGTGTTAAAGGTAATAGCCGTGTCACTCCATGGTTTATTGTTGCTACTTGGTAGACTTCGGCAAGGCTGCGGAGTGTCCTTTTTCGCATATTATTTGATGCGAAAGTCTCGAAGACTGTTAATACCGTATTGGTGTCTCTGGGGTGGCTTTCTGTGGCCTCCGGAATTAGGAGATTTTCGCCAATTTTGGCCACTTGCCGGAGTATCCAACATGCTCTGAGGCTATGAGTTGGTGTGGCGTCCTCTGTACTGTGAATTTTACAGGATCCATTAAGCCATCCTTCCAGTACGGTTCCATGCCCTGTAGAGGGTTTTTGCTTTTTAATGCTTGACCTGGGTGACTGGTGATGATGCACCCTTTTATTTCGGACTGGGTTTGTATTCAGGGCCGGATTGTCCCAAAATTTTATTTCGGTTTTCCATGCGCTTTCCATCGCACAGTACTTTCGTACAATGGACGCCAAGTCAGCGAAGCGTGTAATATCACGACGACTTATGGCGTTGAGAATTCCCTTGTCCGTGCAATTATTGTAGAAGATTGAGATTGCGTCTTCCTCACGGCAGTCCCTTAGCCTGTTCTTAACCAGGAGGAATCCGGCCCAGTAATGATGTACTGTTTCATCGGGTTCTTGCCTGATTTTGGATAGATCGCTTATGTTGGGGTGGGTGGGTGGAATTAAATCTGAAGCCTCACCTCATCTAAGGCTCAGAGGCCGAGGAATTTCCGAACTCAAAAATTTGGATTCCTGGATGTTGTCCAATGAATCCATCCCGTCGCCTGACTCTAAATTCAGGTCTTGAGTGATATCCTCCCCTCAGTGGGTATCCGTCTTGGAGGGATCGGGAATCCGTACGTAGCGAGTCCTTAAGATAGATGAAGGGTCGCCGCACTATCCCTCTACCACGACAACGTGATGGGTGACTTGGGGAGAGTTAATCTCTCTCAGATCGGGTTTAGGCCCAATCTCTCGTAATCTGTGGCGACTCGCAGGGCAGCGAAGCGATACAAGAGCTCGTTTATGAAGCCGTATCCTGGACGGGTGTAGCACGATGATCATCTGTAAAAGAGAGGAACTTAGGTGAAAAAGTTGTCGTGCAAAAAGATAGTTTTTAAAGAAACCATGTATAACTAGAAATGAGTAGAAATTGCCACTTGTCTACGCGCGTTGAGCCCCTTGTATTTGTAATAGGGGTGTGGACATCAATCCAGTACAAATTAAATATAGCAGCGCCGGGCTCGTCTAACCGCGTCCATGGTCTTGACGACCTATCAAATGCTTTTAGTTGGTGAGGCCGTTTTTAGTGTGCGGCTACCAAGGCAGTCGCATTCTTTTCGGCATGCAAAGATCGCTTAATACTTCCGTTCACTGTAATGATGCCACGTGGACCGGGCATCTTGAGCGTGAGGGAAGCGTAATGCGGTATTGCATTAAAGCGAGCAAAAGCTTTGCGTCCAAGTAGTGCTTGATAACCGCATTGGAATGGAGCAATGTGGAAGGTTAAATGTTCGCTATGGGGGTTATCGGGGAAGCCGAATATAACCTTTAGTAGCAGGGAGCCCGTGTAGTGAGCCCCTGGGCCTGGCGTTACTCCTTTAAAGATAGTGTTGCTATGGCAAATTTTCGTTGGGTCTATCACCATTTCGCGGATTGTATCCTGGTATATCAGGTTTAAACTGCTGCCACCGTCCATCAGGACTCGTGCAAAGTGGTATCCGTCAATTATTGGGTCTAATACCAGGGGAGCCCAT
This sequence comes from Triticum dicoccoides, assembly GCF_002162155.2. NCBI lineage: Eukaryota > Viridiplantae > Streptophyta > Magnoliopsida > Poales > Poaceae > Triticum > Triticum dicoccoides. The sequence continues at coordinate 684,876,722 of NC_041392.1, read as the reverse complement.
CCTGCCCGCCGGATACTTGCTGAGTAATCACGATGGTCGAAGGTGATCGGTTGGGACGACCAGTGGCAGGGTTTCACGGTGATAGGCCCTTGGGCATATTTATCTGGGAGGGCCGCTTTGCTTCCCTTGATCACGTGTAATACATTGACTGTTTTGACTTCTGATGGAAACTTCTTTTGTTCCCCAGTGTCTTGCTTGAGAGGCTCATCCTCATCTTCGCTTGGTGTATCCTCCCCCTTGTGTACAGCGTTGAGCTTGCCGGACTACTTGAAGACCCAACATTCTCTATGGGTATGATTAGCGGGTTTACCAGGGGTGCTATGGATCTGACATACTTGGTCCAGAATTTTCTTCAGGCTGGACAGTTCATCTCTGGCGCCTTTAGAGGGCGGCTTTTGCTGACCTGGCCGAGAGTTTCGGAATCCGGCGTGTACCGTCGTGCTCTTCAGGCTGTCTTCTTTATTCCGATGCTTATTATTTTTGCTGCGCCGTGATTTCCTGTTTTCATCTCTAACTTCGGATGTGCTTGGGTCGCTGGTGCTGCATCTGGCTAGCCAGTTGTCCTAACCCGCGCAAAAGCGGGTCATGAGGCTTGTTAATGCTGCCATTGTTCTCGGCTTTTCTTGGCCGAGGTGTCTGGCAAGCCATTCGTCGCGGACGCTATGCTTAAAAGCTTCCAAGGTTTCGGCGTCCGGGCAGTCAACTATTTGTTTCTTCTTAGTAAGAAACCTGTTCTAAAGCTTTCGGGCTGACTCTCCGGGCTATTGAGTTATATGAGTCAAATCATCTGCATCCGGGGGTCGGACATAAGTCCGTTGAAAATTTGCCCGAAAAGCGTCTTCGAGCTCTTCCCAGCTTCCAATGGAGTTTTTGGAGAGGCTTTTAAGCCAGTGCCGAGCATATAGTCCTCAATCCAGACCCCAGGGTCTGTTGTTCCGTCGTATGCCTCTATGTTTACGGGTTTGAATCCCTCTGGAAATTCATGGTCCAGCACCTCATCGGTGAAACATAGGGGGTGTGCGGCACCCCTGTATCTGGGTGTACCGCGTTGTTCTGATGTTTGTTGTGTTACATCATATGCTGGGGCACGCTTGCGTGGTCCATAGATGGATCTGGTTGCGTCGTCCTTTTGGTGCGAGCCCTCATGTGGATCGTGTATCGGCTTGTGAGTGGCGTTGTTTGCCGCTCCATGCTGGCCGTGAGGTCGTCCATCCGGCCAGGTGGCCGTTTTGATTTTTGGTTGTGGGGGATCTAGGGCCTCCTCATCGAACTCGGGTAGCAATTTCCGCTTGAGGTAGCTCTTGGTGGGGCGATTACCACCATACTTCGATGTTGTGTTGAGTACTTTACTCCATCTGATTTGGAGTGTGTCCTGCGCAGCCTTGAGCCTTTGCTTCTGCTTTTTCAGACTCCTCGCGGTGGCAACAAGCCTTTGACGGGCATTCTGCTGCTCCGGGTGCCTGTCCGGCGTTATGTCATCCGGACTATTATCTTTGACAGAATTGGTTTGTTCGGTTTGATTCTCCATATTGTCGTGGTCCGGCAGTGGTTTGCCCTGCTCCAACGCTGGGTCTGTATGATCGTTATTTCTGCCGAGGCGGGATTTGGGGCGGCGCTTACGCCGCCGCTTTGACTGCTTCTCGAGGGGACAAGCCTTCGTTGCGTCCTTCCGTTCCTCGTCGTCGTCTTCTTTTGGTGTGTCCACCATGTATACGTCATATGATGAGGTGGACGTCCAGCGCCCTGTGGGCGGTGGTTCCTCTTCGCCTCCCGCATCGTCGTCCATACCGTCGATGTCTTCGGAGTCGAAGTCGAGCATGTCGGTTGAGTCATCGACAGTGGCTACTAAGTGGGTGGTGGGTGGGCCTCGAATTTCTTTGTCGTCCGCATCCCAATCCTGCTGGACATAGTTCGGCCAGGATTCTCCTGACAAGGAGAGAGACCTTAATGAGTTCAGTATGTCGCCAAAGGGCGAGTGCTGAAAAATATCCGCGGAGGTAAAATCCATGATCGGCGCCCAATCGGATTCAATGAAAGCACCAATGTCGGTGTCAAAACCGGCGGATCTCGGGTAGGGGGTCCCGAACTATGCGTCTAAGCCGGATGGTAACAGGAGGCAGGGGACACAATGTTTTACCCAGGTTCGGGCCCTCTTGATGGAGGTAAAACCTTACGTCATGCTTGATTAATATTGATGATATGGGTAGTACAAGAGTAGATCTACCACGAGATCAGAGAGGCTAAACCCTAGAAGCTAGCCTATGGTATGATTGTATGTTGTGGTTGTTGTCCTACGGACTAAAACCCTCCGGTTTATATAGACACCGGAGAGGGTTAGGGTTACACAAGGTCGGTTACAAAGGAGGAGATATCCATATCCGTATTGCCTAGCTTGCCTTCCACGCCAAGTAGAGTCCTATGCGGACATGAGACAAAGTCTTCAATCTTGTATCTTCATAGTCTAACAGTCCGGCCAAAGGATATAGTCCGGCTGTCCGGAGACCCCCTAATCCAGGACTCCCTCAGTCATGCACCCTCGAAGAGTGGTCTATTTCTATTAAATCTCGATAGTAGTGATACACATATTCATAATATTGAAGCCAAAAGATGCAGAGTTGATAATGATAGTGCAACTTATTTGTGGCACTACCGTTTAGGTCATATCGGTATAAAGCGCATGAAGAAACTCCATACTGATGGACTTTTGGAACCACTTGATTATGAATCACTTGGAACTTGCCAACCGTGCCTCATGGGCAAGATGACTAAAATTCCGTTCTCCGAAACTATGGAGCGAGCAACAGATTTGTTGGAAATCATACATACAGATATGTGTGGTCCGATGAATATTGAGGCTCGTGACGGGTATCATTATTTTCTCACCTTCACAGGTGATTTAAGCAGATATGGGTATATCTACTTAATGAAACATAAGTCTGGAACATTTAAAAAGTTCAAAGAATTTCAGAGTGAAGTTGAAAATCATCATAACAAGAAAATAAAGATTCTACGATCTGATCGTGCAGGAGAATATTTGAGTTACGAGTCTGGTCTTCATTTGAAACAATGCGGAATAGTTTCGCAACTCACGCCACCCAGAACACCACAGCATAATGGTGTGTCCAAACGTCGTAATCGAACTTTACTAGATATGGTGCGATCTATGATGTCTCTTACTGATTTACCGCTATCATTTTGGGGTTATGCTCTAGAGATAGCTGCATTCACATTAAATAGGGCACCATCAAAATTCGTTGAGACAACGCCTTATGAACTATGGTTTGGCAAGAAACCAAAGTTGTCGTTTCTTAAAGTTTGGGGCTGCGATGCTTATGTGAAAAAGCTTCAACCTGATAAGCTCGAACCCAAATCGGAGAAATGTGTCTTCATAGGATACCCAAAAGAGACTGTTGGGTATACCTTCTATCACAGATCCGAAGGCAAGACTTTTGTTGCTAAATTTGGAATCTTTCTAGAGGAGTTTCTCTCGAAAGAAGTGAGTGGGAGGAAAGTAGAACTTGATGAGGTAACTATACCTGCTCCCTTATTGGAAAGTAGTTCATCAAGAAACTGGTTCCTGTGACACCTACACCAATTAGTGAGGAAGTTAATGATGATGATCATGAAACTTCAGATCAAGTTGTTACTGAACCTCGTAGGTCAACCAGAGTGAGATCCGCACAAGAGTGGTACAGTAATCCTGTTCTGGAGGTTATGTTGCTAGACCATGACGAACCTACGAACTATGAAGAAGCGATGGTGAGCCCAGATTCCGCAAAATGGCTTGAAGCCATGAAATCTGAGATGGGATCCATGTATGAGAATAAAGTGTGGACTTTGGTTGACTTGCCGGTTGATCAGCAAGCCATCGAGAATAAATGGATCTTCAATAAGAAGACTGACGCTGATGGTAATGTTACTATCTATAAAGCTCGACTTGTTGCAAAAGGTTTTTGACAAGTTCAAGGGATTTACTACGATGAGACCTTCTCACCCGTAGCGATGCTAAAGTCTGTCCGAATCATGTTAGCAATTGCCGCATTTTATGATTATGAAATTTGGCGAATGGATGTCAAAACTGCATTCCAGAATGGATTTCTGGAAGAAGAGTTGTATATGATGCAACCGGAAGGTTTTGTCGATCCAAAGGGAGCTAACAAAGTGTGCAAGCTCCAGTGATCCATTTATGGACTGGTGCAAGCCTCTCGGAGTTGGAATAAATGTTTTGATAGTGTGATCAAAGCATATGGTTTTATATAGACTTTTGGAGAAGTATGTATTTACAAGAAAGTGAGTGGGAGCTCTGTAGCATTTCTAATTTTATATGTGGATGACATATTGTTGATTGGAAATGATATAGAATTTCTGGATAGCATAAAAGGATATTTGAATAAAAGTTTTTCAATGAAAGACCTCGGTCAAGCTGCTTATATATTGGGCATCAAGATCTATAGTGATAGATCAAGATGCTTAATTGGACTTTCACAAAGCACATACCTTGACAAAGTTTTGAAGAAGTTCAAAATGGATCAAGCAAAGAAAGGGTTCTTGCCTGTGTTACAAGGTGTGAAGTTGAGTAAGACTCAATGCCCGACCACTGCAGAAGATAGAGAGAAAATGAAAGATGTTCCCTATGCTTCAGCCATAGGCTCTATCATGTATTCAATGCTGTGTACTAGACCTGATGTGTGCCTTGCTATTAGTTTAGCAGGGAAGTACCAAAGTAATTCAGGAGTGGATCACTGGACAACGGTCAAGAACATCCTAAAATACCTGAAAAGGACGAATGATATGTTTCTCGTTTATGGAGGTGACAAAGAGCTCGTCGTAAATGGTTACGTCGATGCAAGCTTTGACACTGATCCGGACGATTCTAAATCGCAAACTTTATTAAATGGTGGGGCTGTCAGTTGGTGCAGTTCTAAACAAAGCGACGTAGCAGGATCTACATGTGAAACGGAGTACATAGCTGCTTCGGAAGCAGCAAATGAAGGAGTTCATATCCGATCTAGGTGTCATACCTAGTGCATCGGGTCCAATGAAAATCTTTTGTAACAATACTGGTGCAATTGCTTTGGCAAAGGAATCCAAATTTCACAAGAGAACCAAGCACATCAAGAGACGCTTAAACTCCATCCGGGATCAAGTCCAGGTGGGAGACATAGAGATTTGGAAGATACATACGGATCTGAATTTTGCAGACCCGTTGACTAAGCCTCTTCCACGAGCAAAACATGATCAGCACCAAGGCTCCATGGGTGTTAGAATCATTACTGTGTAATCTAGATTATTGACTCTAGTGCAAGTGGGAGACTGAAGGAAATATGCCCTAGAGGCAATAATAAAGTTATTATTTGTTTCCTTATATCATGATAAATGTTTATTATTCATGCTAGAATTGTATTAACCGGAAACATGATACATGTGAGAATACGTAGACAAACAGAATGTCACTAGTATGCCTCTACTTGACTAGCTCGTTGATCAAATATGGTTATGTTTCCTGACCATAGACAAAGAGTTGTCATTTGATTAACGGGGTCACATCATTAGGAGAATGATGTGATTGACTTGACCCATTCTGTTAGCTTAGCACTTGATTGTTTAGTTTGTTGCTATTGCTTTCTTCATGACTTATACATGTTTCTATGACTATGAGATTATGTAACTCTCGTTTACCGGAGGAACACTTTGTGTGCTATCAAACGTCACAACGTAACTGGGTGATTATAAAGGTGCTCTACAGGTGTCTCCAAAGGTACTTGTTGGGTTGGCGTATTTCGAGATTAGGATTTGTCACTCCGATTGTCGGAAAGGTATCTCGGGCCCACTCGGTAATGCACATCACTATAAGCCTTGAAAGCAATGCAACTAATGAGTTAGTTGCAGGATGATGTATTACGGAACGAGTAAAGAGACTTGCCGGTAACGAGATTGAACTAGGTATTGAGATACCGACGATCGAATCTCGGGCAAGTAACATACCGATGACAAAGGGAACAACGTATGTTGTTATGCGGTTTGACCGATAAAGATCTTCGTAGAATATGTAGGAGCCAATATGAGCATCCAGGTTCTGCTATTGGTTATTGACCGGAGACGTGTCTCGGTCATGTCTACATAGTTCTCGAACCCGTAGGGTCCGCACGCTTAAAGTTAGATGACGGTTATATCATGAGTTTATATGTTTTGATGTAACGAAGGTAGTTAGGAGTTCCGGATGTGATCACGGACATAACGAGGAGTCTTGAAATGGTCGAGACATCAAGATCGATATATTGGACGGATATGTTTGGACACCGGAAAGGTTCCGGAAGGTTTCGGACATTTATCGGAGTACCGGGGGTTACGGGAACACCCCCCCCCCCCTCGGGAAATAATGGGCCTTGTTGGGCCTTAGTGGAGAGAGAGAGGGGGGGGCCGGCCAGGGCAAGAGGCGCGCCCCCTCCCCTTGAGTCCGAATAGGACAAGGAAAGGGGGGCGCCCCCTTGCCTTTCCCCTCTCCCACTCCTTCCTTCCCCCTCCTTCTTGGATTAGGAAAGGGAGGGGCAAACCTACTTGGAGTAGGTTTCCCCCTCCTAGGGCGCGCCACCCCCTTGGCCGGCCCTCTCCTCCTCACCCCCCTTTATATACGGAAGAGGGGGGCACCCCATAGACACAACAATTGATCTCTTAATCTCTTAGCCATGTGCGGTGCCCCCCCTCCACCATAATCCACCTCGATCATATCGTAGCGGTGCTTAGGCAAAGCCCTGCGTCGGTAGAACATCATCATTGTCACCACGCCGTCGTGCTGAGGAAACTCTCCCTCAACACTCGGCTGGATCGGAGTTCGAGGGACGTCATCGAGTTGAACGTGTGCAGAACTCAGAGGTGATGTGCCTTCGGTACTTGATCGATCGGATCGTGAAGACGTACGACTACATCAACTGCGTTGTGCTAACGCTTCCGCTTTCGGTCTACGAGGGTACGTGGACACACTCTCCCCTCTCGTTGCTATGCATCACCATGATCTTGCGTGTGCGTAGGAAAATTTTGAAATTACTACGTTTCCCAACAGCGACACCCATGGGTCTCTGGGCAACGGCCCAATCACAAGCTTTGCCCACTATTAAAAGTTCTAGGCCTCCTTATCCAGATCAGAGCCTAGTCTCCACCGAGGACAAAGACCGTGCCAAGACCACCCATCTCCGTTCCCCTCGCCATCCAACAAACCAAGGGGAGAACGAAACACTATCGCCTCAAGGCTTGCCGAAGAACCTACTTGGACATTCTTCCAAGTAGTTGCCCTAGCATTCGATAAAATAACCCCATGCACAATTGCCATTATATAGGGTCAATGACTGTCGTAGGAGGCCACCACGACTCTATGGAAGTCCAAGAATGGCACTAGCTCAGAATATCATCAATATATGGTTGTGGGTCGAGCTCAATGGGCACCCCCACCGATCCACGCTCGGATCTGGGCTGGCAAGGAACCCACCGGTGGCATGGCCCAAGACACGAGGGGGTCAAGTATCCACAACACACCTGACCATAACCACCCCAACCCAGGTTGGTGGTCCTCATCAAGCCTCATAACTGCGCATTACAGGCTCCTGGCAGTGCTCCCAATCACCTCGCAGTCACAGTCGAGATGAACACCGCCCCCTCCTCCCCCTCCCCCCGACCATGGCCACCCTAAACAAGTTTGTCGACCACCAACATTAGTGGAGGACAACCATCCCGCGGAGGCACATCAACCTAGGGTTCGAGTTGTGGGCGTCTCCCCCATGTAGCACACGTGGAACAAGGAAAGGGGGATGACAACCATGTCGCAATGGTCAGTGACACAAGGTTTTGTCTATTGCCTTCAATTTCTTTTCGCTCGAAGGAGTATATACTTGTACCGTACCCAACGTACACATACCTGCGAGGGTGGCCCTGACGTTTGGGGGCCTGGGGCGACC
>NC_041392.1:684864328-684866160 GCF_002162155.2 Triticum dicoccoides | reverse complement strand
TTTTCAATCAACTGAGGCATATTTCGACAAATGTGAGAATTACTCAACATGCATTCCACACAACTCCAGATTTTTTTTAGCAAAAGAGAGGCCACCCTCTCTGATTTCACATAATGAAACCACCTGGCCTGCTCTGCTACAAAGATGCTAAAAAAAGAACTAAAACATTACAAACCAAAAGGCCCGAAGAACTCACCAACCAAAGAAAGGATCATGCAAGATCCGACATCTATATATACATAAACGGCCGCACAGGAGGCATCATAATACTTTCAGGCAAAAGTCTAAACACAGCCTTTATAATTCAATAAAACATCTATTATATAATTAAAATAAGAGTCAAACAAGCCATCACGTTCATCCACATATGCTAATATTTTTTACACCGTTTGATTAGAATAACAATGGCTGAGATTTAAACATTTTTACGTAACATGTAAATATATTTGTACTAAAGGCCGGATAAGAACGGAAAAACCTTTAGACTTAAAAGGCAAATCTCCTGTTACTAATCAAAGTCTCGAGGGAGGAAGCTGAACAACATGAAAGAAGAGAGAAGACCATAGCATCGGCAATATAGGCGACCAATCAACAGCAAATGCAAGACCCGTCCATCTTTCATTCCCTATCAAGTTCTCAACCACCTAGTCAAGGTCGACAGAATTTGAGTTGAATTTCATACCTCACGAATGCATACCTCAACATACTCAATGCACATTTCACACAATTCCTGTTGAATCCCAGTCGAATACAAATTCGACATGATTCCAGTTGAGTTTCATACGCACAAAACTGCATACCACACAAATTTCAAAAGCATTCCCAGCGTATTCAAATGTACACTACAAGAAAATCTGCCTGTAGAAACGTCATATTCCATCACTAGTGACGTGTTATTTCATCTCTAGGTAACCATAGAGTCGACTTAGTAAAACGTCCTTGGAGCGTCTCCCCACGGACCGTCTCAAAACATGTAGACACGCTGGCTAAGCGTGTGTACATGGCATGCGACGCTATATTGGGACGTTCAAAAGCGCCTCTAGATAAGAGACACTATATTGGGACATTCAAAAACGTCTCTCGATATGAGACGCTATATTAGGACATTCAAAGCGCCTCTCGATATGAGACGCTATATTGGGACGTTCAAAAGCATATGTACATATGTAGAGTTGTTGTGTTAGATGCCCTTATTGTGTTTCTACTTGCAAAGCTATATAGAGACGGTATATTCATCTAATACGTAGTATATAACTGTAAACATTATTTGAATTTGTATTTCATCATTTCAATCTGGTTACTTTATCATGGCACATGCCTATGCAGAATGACGAACAAATATCGTTATGTAAAGGCATCCACCCATATCACCGGTCATATTCACAGGCAACAAATATCATTATATAAAGGGATCCACCCATATCACCAATTGTATTCACCAGCATCTTATTCACACAATGCAATCGGTAGAAACAAACACCTTGAGTACAGATCTGAATCAAATTAGACAATCATATGAAAGATGTAAATAATTAAGAAAAGATCATACAATCAAAAGTAAGTTTTCATATGAAGCTAAATCATTTACATACTACATAATATTTGTCCATTTAAAAACTAATTCTTCTGTAGTTGCTCCTGGCTCCTGCAATGCACTCCTTTTCTAAACCTTGAGCTACCCTGAAAAAGAAAGATAATGGAGAAAAAATAGAACGTGAGATTTAAGAGTTGTGTGAGAAGAAATGTACTTTGATGAAATTGTAAGAGAGGTACCATACCAGTGTTTGGTGGCTTGTTTTCAGACTGTGTAGGAGTGGTTGAGATTGGTTTTT
>NC_041392.1:684741069-684760884 GCF_002162155.2 Triticum dicoccoides | reverse complement strand
CTACAAAGAAGCTAAAAAAATAACAAAAACATTACAGAATGAAAGGCACAAAGAACTCACCGGCCAAAGACAGGATCATGCAAGATCTGACATCTGAAGGCCAGATAAGAACAGGAAAACCTTTAGACTTAAAAGACAAATCTCCAGTTACTAATCCAAGTCCCGAGGGAGGGATAGAGGGAGGAAGCTAAACAACATGTAAGCAAAGAGAAGACCGTAGCATCAACAATGTAGACGATCAATCAACAACAAATGCAAGACCCATCCATCTTCAATTCCCTATCAAGTTCTCAACCACCTAGTCGAGGTCCAGAGAATTGCAGTTGAATTTCGTACCTCACGAATGCATACTTCAACATACTCAATGCACATTTTCACACAATTCAAGTTGAATTCCACTCGAATACGAAGTCCACACAATTCCAGTTGAGTTTCATACGCTCAAAACTACATCCTACACAAATTTCAAAAGCATTCCCAACGCATTCGAATGTAGTTTTAAAACCACTCCGTGAAGATTGTAGAGTCGTCTCAACGAATTAACTAGCAGAGAAGAAAATCCGTAAGACGAGTCAGATTTCTCGTTCTAAAAGAGAGAGAGAGAGAGAGAGAGAGAGAGAGAGAGAGAGAGAGAGAGAGAGTCGCATTTCTCCAAAATTTGGACAAAAGTACAAGGAAAAGGGGCAAAGGAAACAACATGCAAGATCAAAACTAAGAGCATCTCCACTAGAGCCCCCAGGACGCCCCCCAAGCCACTTTTTGGCCGCCGGCAGTAAAAAATGCTCCCAGTCACACCCCCAAAGGCTTGTTTTGCGCCGAATTTGCTTAAAAACACAATCGGCGATCTCAGGCGAATCCCAACAACCCGGGGGGCAGCTGGGGACGCCGGCACTAACTTTTGCATGCAAATGGTCCACTAGACAGTGTCCCCAAACGCCTTTATCTTCTCCAGGCCCACCCACGTGCGAGCCACACCCCCTCTCTCCTCTCCGTCCCACACTCCCTCTCTCCTCTCCAGCCCACACTCCCTCTCTCCCCGGCGACTTCTAGGCTCTCCATGTACTCCGTGCGGGCGAGGCCGGAGCTCGCCGTGAGTGGCCAGGACGGGCGAGGCCGGGGCGGGCACTGGCCGGAGCTGGCGAGGCGGGGCGAGCGGGCAAGGCCGGGGCGGGTGGTGGCTGGAGCTGGTGAGGCGGGGCATGCGGGCAAGGCGAGGGCGGCCTCAGTGCGCGTGTGGACAGGCGGAGGTGGAGCGCGCGGCGGCCGGGTGGAGCGGCGCTGGCGCAGTTGCTCCCATCTCCCGCAGCACCTCCTCCAAGCTCCGCCGCTGGCTCGCGTCCAGGCACACCGGCCGTGCGTCGGCGATGCAGCAGCTGATGTCTAATACACAACCTTCTTCTTGTAGACGTTGTTGGGTCTCCAAGTACAGAGGTTTGTAAGATAGTAGCAAATTTCCCTCAAGTGGATGACCTAAGGTTTATCAATCCGTAGGAGGCGTAGGATGAAGATGGTCTCTCTCAAGCAACCCTGCAACCAAATAACAAAGAGTCTCTTGTGTCCCCAACACACCCAATACAATGATAAATTGTATAGGTGCACTAGTTCGGCGAAGAGATGGTGATACAAATGGTATATGGATAGTAGATATAGGTTTTTGTAATCTGAAAATATAAAAACAGCAATGTAACAAATGATAAAAGTGAGCATAAACGGTATTGCAATGCGTTGAAACAAGGCCTAGGGTTCATACTTTCACTAGTGCAAGTTCCCTCAACAATAATAACATAATTGGATCATATAACTATCCCTCAACATGCAACAAAGAGTCACTCCAAAGTCACTAATAGCAGAGAACAAACGAAGAGATTATGGTAGGGTATGAAACCACCTCAAAGTTATTCTTTCCAATCAATCTGTTGGGCTATTCCTATAAATGTCACAAACAGCCCTAGAGTTCATACTAGAATAACACCTTAAGACACAAATCAACCAAAACCCTAATGTCACCTAGATACTCCAATGTCACCTCAAGTATCCGTGGGTATGATTATACGATATGCATCACACAATCTCAGATTCATCTATTCAACCAACACATAGAACCTCAAAGAGTGCCCCAAAGTTTCTACCAGAGAATCACGACGAAAACGTGTGCCAACCCCTATGCGTAGGTTCATGGGCGGAACCCGCAAGTTGATCACCAAAACATACATCAAGTGAATCACGTGATATCCCATTGTCACCACAGATACGCACGGCAAGACATACATCAAGTGTTCTCAAATATTTAAAGACTCAATTCGATAAGATAACTTCAAAGGGGAAACTCAATCCATTACAAGAGTAGAGGGGGGAAGAAACATCATAGGATCCAAATATAATAGCAAAGCTCGCGATACATCAAGATCGTATCACCTCAAGAACACGAGAGAGAGAGAGAGAGAGAGAGAGAGAGAGAGAGAGAGATCAAACACATAGCTACTGGTACATACCCTCAGCCCCGAGGGAGAACTACTCCCTCCTCGTCATGGAGAGCACCGGGATGATGAAGATGGCCACCGGAGAGGGATTGCCCCTCCGGCAGGGTGCCTGAACGGGTCTAAATTGGCTTTCGGTGGCTACGGAGGCTTCTGGCGGCGCAACTCCCGATCTATTGTGCTCCCCGATGTTTTTAGGGTATATGGAGATATATAGGCGGAAGAAGTACATCAGGGGGGCCACGAGGGGCCCACGTAGGTGGAGGGCGCGCCCCCCTGCCTCGTGGCCTCCTCGTAGATCCCCTGACGTGCACTCCAAGTCTTCTGGGCTTCTTCTGGTCCAAAAATAAGTTCCGTGAAGTTTCGGGTCAATTGGACTCCGTTTGGTTTTCCTTTTCTGCGATATTCTAAAACAAGGTAAAAACAAAAACTGGCACTAGGCTCTAGGTTAATAGATTAGTCCCAAAAATTATATAAAATAACATATAAAATATCCAGGGTTGATAATATAATAGCATGGAACAATCAAAAATTATAGATACGTTGGAGACGTATCAACATCCCCAAGCTTAATTCCTCCTCGTCCTCAAGTAGGTAAATGATAAAAACAGAATTTTTGATGTGAAATGCTACCTAACATATTTATCCATGTAATTTTCTTTATTGTGGCAAGAATGTTCAGATCCATAAGATTCAAGATAAAAGTTTAATATTGACATAAAAATAACAATACTTTAAGAATACTAACCAAGTAATCATGTCTTCTCAAAATAACATGGACAAAGAAAGTTATCCCTGCAAAATCACTATAGTCTGGCTATGCTCCATCTTCACCACACAAAGTATTTAAATCATGCACAACCCCGATGACAAGCCAAGCAATTGTTTCATACTTTTGATGTTCTCAAACTTTTTCAATCTTCACGCAATATATGAGCGTGAGCCATGGATATAGCACTATAGGTGGAATAGAATGGTGGTTGTGGAGAAGACAAAAAGGAGAAGATAGTCTCACATCAACTAGGCGTATCAACGGGCTATGGAGATGCCCATCAATAGATATCAATGTGAGTGAGTAGGGATTGCCATGCAACGGATGCACTAGAGCTATAAGTATATGAAAGCTCAAAAAGAAACTAAGTGGGTGTGCATCCAACTTGCTTGCTCACGAATACCTAGGGCATTTTGAGGAAGCCCATCATTGGAATATACAAGCCAAGTTCCATAATGAAAGATTCCCACTAGTATATGAAAGTGACAACATAGGAGACTCTCTATCATGAAGATTATGGTGCTACTTTGAAGCACAAGTGTGATAAAAGGATAGTAGCATTGCCCCTTCTCTCTTTTTCTCTCATTTTTTTGGGCCTTCTCTTTGTTATGGCCTCTTTTTTTATTTGGGCATCTTTGGCCTCTCTTTTTTTCGTCCGGAGTCTCATCCCGACTTGTGAGGGAATCATAGTCTCCATCATCCTTTCCTCACTGGGACAATGCTTTAATAATGATGATCATCACACTTTTATTTACTTACAACTCAATACTTAGAACAACAGTATGACTCTATGTGAATGCCTCCGGCAGTGTACCGGGATATGCAATGACTCATGAGTGACATGTATGAAAGAATTATGAACGGTGGTTTTGCCACAAATACGATGTCAACTACATGATCATGCAAAGCAATATGACAATGATGGAGCGTGTCATAATAAACGGAACGGTGGAGAGTTGCATGGCAATATATCTCGGAATGGCTATGGAAATGTCATAATAGGTAGGTATGGTGGCTGTTTTGAGGAAGGTAAATGGTGGGTTTATGGTACCGGCGAAAGTTGTGCGGTACTAGAGAGGCTAGCAATGGTGGAAGGGTGAGAGTGCATATAATCCATGGACTCAACATTGGTCATAAAGAACTCACATACTTATTGCAAAAATCTATTAGTTATCGAAACAAAGTACTACGCGCATGCTCCTAGGGGGATATATTGGTAGGAAAAGACCATCGCTCGTCCCCGACCGCCACTAATAAGGAAGACAATCAATAAATAAATCATGCTCCGACTTCATCACATAACGGTTCACCATACGTGCATGCTACGGGAATCACAAACTTTACCACAAGTATCTCTCAAATTCACAACTACTCAACTAGCATAACTCTAATATTACCATCCTCATATCTCAAAACAATCATCAAGTATCAAACTTCTCATAGTATTCAATGCACTTCATATGAAAGTTTTTATTATATCCCTCTTGGATGCCCATCATATTAGGACTAAATTCATAACCAAAGAAAATTACCATGCTGTTCTAAAGGCTCTCAAAATAATATAAGTGAAGCATGAGAGTTCATCTATTTCTATAAAATAAAACCACCACCATGCTCTAAAGAGATATAAGTGAAGCACTAGAGCAACAACAAACTACTCCGAAAGATATAAGTGAAGATCAATGAGTAGTCGAATAAAACTCTCTAACATTTAATAATTTAAGATCTTGATACTTTATTCAAACATCAAGCAAAACAAAATAAAATGGTATCTAAGAATAGCAAACATCATGTGATGAAGCAAAAACTTAGGATCAACCGATACTAACCGATAGTTGTTGAAGAAGAAAGGTTGGATGCCAACCGGGGCATCCCCAAGCTTAGACGCTTGAGACTTCTTGAAATATTATCTTGGGATGCCTTGGGCATCCCCAATCTTGAGCTTTTGTGTCTCCTTAATTCCTCTCATATCACGGTCTCCCTAAATCTCAAAAGTTTCATCCACACAAAACTCAACAAGGACTCGTGAGATAAGTTAGTATAAACCATTGCAAAAACAGTATCACACTCTACTGTAGCAAATCACTAAAATTATTATTCAACATTGCATACTAAATGCCTATGCATATTTAATAGTCATATCCTGAAATAGAATCATTAAAGAAGCAAACATATGCAAACAATGCAAACATAACAACAATCTGCCTAAACAGGACAGTCTGTAAAGAATGCAGCAACATCCATACTTCCCTAGCTCCAAAAATTATGAAAGAAAATTCACACTGTAATGAATTTATCAGATCTTAATATGCAAAAGGTTTCAACATTTTATCACATTCTGAATTTTCTAGGGAATTATTGCAACAGCGGTAAACTTTCTGTTTTTAAACAACAACACGAGGACTTGTAAAATAGGCATAGTAAAGGATATCAATGCCACTTTTATTGAAATAAAAGATGAAAAACATTGTTATAAATAACTGCAAGAAAATATTAACAAAATAAATTGACGCTCCAAGCAAAACACATATCATGTGGTGAATAAAAATATAGCTCCAAGTAAAGTTACTGATGAACGAAGACGAAAGAGGGGATACCTCGGAAGCTTAGGCTTTTGGTTGTCCTTAAATATTTCCTTGGGGTGCCTTGGAAATCCCCAAGCTTAGGATCTTGCCACTCCTTATTCCATAATCCATCGAATCCTTACCCAAAACTTGAAAACTTCACAACACAAAACTTAACAGAAAACTCGTAAGCTCCGTTAGTATAAGAAAATAAATCACCACTTCAAGGTACTGTAATGAACTCATTCTTTATTTATATTGGTGTTAAACATACTGTATTCCAACTTCTCTATGGTTTATAAACTCTTTTACTAGTCATAGATTCATCAAAATAAGTAAACGACACATGAAAAACAGAATCTGTCAAAAAACAGAACAGTCTGTAGTAATCTGGATCAAACGTATACTTCTGGAACTCATAAAATTCTCAAATAAATTGGTGGACCTGAGTAATTTATCTGTTAATCATTTTCAAAAATAATTAACTAAATAGCGCTCTCCAAATAAAAATGGCAGCAATTCTCGTGAGTGCTAAAGTTTCTGTTTTTTTACAGCATGATCAACAAGACTTTCCCCAAGTCTTCCCAAAGGTTCTACTTGGCACAAACACTAATTAAAAGCATTAAACCACATCTAAACAGAGGCTAGATGAATTATTTATTACTAAACAGGAACAAAAAGCAAGGAACTAAAATAAAATTGGGTTGCCTCCCAACAAGCGCTATCGTTTAACGCCCCTAGTTAGGCATGATGATTTCAATGATGCTCACATAAAGGATAAGAGTTGTAACATAAAGAGAGCATCATGAAGAATATGACTAGCACATTTAAGTCTAACCCACTTCCTATGCATAAGGATTTTGTGATCAAACAACTTGTGGGAACAAGAATCAATTTGCATAGGAAGGTAAAACAAGCATAACTTCAAAACTTTAAGCACATAGAGAGGAAACTTGGTATTATTGCAATTCTTACAAGCATATGTTCCTACCTCATAGTAATTTTCAGTAGCATCATGAATGAATTCAATAATATAACCAGCACTTAAAGCATTCTTTTCATGATCTACAAGCATAGAAAATTTACTACTCTCCACATAAGCAAAATTCTTCTCATGAGTAATAGTGGGAGCAAACTCAACAAAATAACTATCATGTGATTGAAAATTAAGATCAAGATGACAAGGTTCATTGTTATTATTATTCTTTAAAGCATACGTGTCATCACAATAATCATCATAGATAGGAGGCATGCTTTCATCATAGTAAATTTTCTCATCAAAACTTGGGGGACAAAAATATCATCTTCATCATACATAGCTTCCCCAATGTCGGTGTCAAAACCGGCGGATCTCGGGTAGGGGGTCCCGAACTGTGCGTCTAGGCCGGATGGTAAAAGGAGGCAAGGGACACGAAGTTTTACCCAGGTTCGGGCCCTCTCGATGGAGGTAAAACCCTACGTCCTGCTTGATTAATATTGATGATATGGGTAGTACAAGAGTAGATCTACCACGAGATCGAAGAGGCTAAACCCTAGAAGCTAGCCTATGGTATGATTGTTGATGTGTACGTTGTCCTACGGACTAAAACCCTCCGGTTTATATAGACACCGGAGAGGGTTAGGGTTACACAAAGTCGGTTACAATGGTAGGAGATCTGCATATCCGTATCGCCAAGCTTGCCTTCCACGCCAAGGAAAGTCCCTTCCGGACACGGGACGGGGTCTTCAATCTTGTATCTTCATAATCCAACAGTCCGGCCAAAGGATATAGTCCGGCTGTGTGGACACCCCCTAATCCAGGACTCCCTCAGTAGCCCCCGAACCAGGCTTCAATGACGATGAGTCCGGCGCGCAGATTGTCTTCAGCATTGCAAGGCGGGTTCTCCTCCAAATTCCGTGTACCTGTTGAATAAAGTCTGGTTTCTTATAGATGTTTGCGCTCCTTGGCTTCTACACCCAATAATGGCCGCTTCCCACGTGTCAAACGAATATGAAAAGTCTGAGTATTTTTACATTCACACCCCTAGCCGCGTAAATGAGCTTCCCTATTTAAGGGGACGAGGATTTAGATCCAATCCACACCTTCTCCCATCCACGAGTGTTCATCAGAGCGCATCCGACAAAGGTCCATTCCACCATGGCCAGCCATCGCAACTCCTCCCCTCGCCCTTCCAGCCCTAAGCCTGGATATTGGGAGAGATGTTCCATCCCGCATAGCGAGCTAGTGACGCTCCAGACCAAGGGATTTCTCCCCCCGGCCTATATGGTCCCGGTTCGAGCCGGTCTTGCCGTCTACAATGGCGGAGAGCAAGCAGAGAATGCCCCTAATCCCTCCAAAGGAGAGCGGGTGTGCCTCGTCCCTTACTTAATTAGGGGGCTCGGATTTCCAATCCATCCATTTCTTCGGGGCTGCTGGAGTTCTACGGCCTCTAGCTACATAATCTCACGCCTGCCTCAGCATTGCATATCGCGGGCTTTGTAGCCCTCTACGAGTTGTTCTTGGGTGTTGAAGCTCATTTCGGACTATGGAAGGAGCTATTCTGCCTCGTGCCCCGTTCCAAGAAGGGGTCAATGTATCAAGTGGGCGGAGCCGAAGTGTGGCGCATCGCCGGGACCGGATATCTGTCCGGAACCCCAAAGAAGGCGTCCGAAGACTGGCCCTCGGAATGGTTTTATATAGAAGACGTCCCGCTGCCGGATCCTGTCCGGATCGGCCTCCCTGAATTCAACAGTGCTCCCTTAAAGAAGCGCCTAAGCTGGCGCCCACGAAGCCCTCAGAGGGGAGGTGACAGGGACATCGTTTACCTGATGGGCCGAATAAGATTGTTAGCCCATTCCGGACTAATCATGATCAGGGTTATGGCCGAGTGCATTATGCGGGGGGTGCAGCCGCTTCAGTATAGAAGCCACTCCATGTGGGACTTCAACGGGGAGGACGACGCCACCCGCTACGCCCGTAAGGGGCCGGATTCAGATGCCGCTCTACTAAAGATCTTGTCCACTTTGTATAAGGGAGAAGAGGAGGAATTTCTCCGCGTTAACCATCAGGGTGGATTCTCCATGCACAATCCCCCAAGCTGGGTAAGTGGTCGTATTTACTTGTCCATCCGTTTTGTATTCCCATTGTTAAATATTCAGTCTGACGACTTCAACGCAGGAACTGCGTCGGGCTGTTAAGGAAATAAGAAGCCCTCCTCCACAACCCGAGGACCCAGGATGGTCCCTCGACCCGGCCTCTCAAGAGGATCCGGACATATATGTGGAGCTGATTGATGGAGTGTTCCATCAATTGAGCAAGGACAACGCCTTGGTGGCCATTACGGCCGATTACCCAGGGCTAATCCTGACCCCCCCAGGTACCTGAGATCGAAGTCCCAGTACCCCGAATAGGTGTCCGTCCACTCGTGTTCAGTTTCCTGATTGCAACCGAACTTTGCAGGGGAGGTTTTTAAGGCGGAAGGCCGAACCTGCGGCGACAAGCCAACGAGGGGTCGTAGGGCCCCGCAGGCAGAAAAGAAGTGCAGTCCGGACTGAGGCGTCAGCGCAAAGGTATGGCGCACCCCCTTATCCCAGGTGTTATACCTTCGAGGCATATTGACACTCGCGCTCTTTTCAGGACAAAGAGACCTCGCCGGACTACATCCGGAGAGGCTGCCAATCGCGCCTCCACCAGCCAGGCTCCAAAGCCTGGTCCGGAGGCGGAGGCGAACACAAGGCGCGCGCCAGATGCTCCTCCGACGGAGGATGTGGACGGGTTGTCTGCCACCAACTCTAAGGTGAAGAGTGCCATGAACCACAGGCGTCGCCGGACAATTCTTCGCGACGCTTGTTTCTCCCAAGGGGCGTTAGATGCCTTCAACTCGGGAGTTGCGTACCTCCGTGCCGCTCAAAATGGTCTAGCCAGAGCCACGGAGCAGTATGTAAAAGACATACGGGTAAGAAAATTCTGGTAATTATATGTATATACCAGTAGCCCCCGAGACTTGAAACAGTTAGAATACCTGATTTAAGGATCATTCGTTATGCAGGTTCTTACAGAAAAGAATTCCCTACTGTCCAAGGAGCTGGAAGAGTGCAAAGCCCAACTTGAGGCCGCACTAGCCGCGGCAGGGGAGCCCAAGGAGACCCCCTCTGGTAATATACACTTCGAAAGATAAGTATTTTGCGAAGCACGGCATTGGTGCGAATCTGACAAATGAAATTGCAGATGGCGCCGGATTGAATCCGGAAAGGCAACACCTCCTACGCCAGCTAAAGGCTGGTGAGAAGGTGCTGACAAAGGTGAGGTGGGAGAAGAACGATCTCCAAGATGCCAACACCAAGCTGGGAGTCAAGCTGAAAGATGTTCGTGCCCAGCTGTCAGACTCCGTGAAGGAGAATCAGCGGCTTCGGCGCGACATATTTAGTAAGTGCTTGAACGAACCTTTGAAAGAAAGTTCGGCGGGTAAGTCGACTAACAGAGCAATGTCTGTAGGTGTGCTAACAGGTCGTCCTGCAGAGGAGATGCCCGGTTCTACGGGTGACCTTCTTCCCGAGCTCTCGCAACTGCTCGATCAAGTTCGGCAGGCGATGCAAGGCGTCGCCCAGGCCCTGTGGCCATCCGTCTCCATGCCCGAAGGTCTTGGAGATCTTGCGAAGAAGCTAAAGGGAGCACAATGGCGCTTCCGATTATGGAAGATATCAGCCTGTCGTCAAGGCGCTAGGGAGGCTTGGGCCATGGTTAAGACGCGGTACGCAAAGGCTGACCCCAACCACATGGCCGAGGTCGGTCCTGTAGGGCCCGATGGGAAGGAGATCCCTGTAAGCTTAGTATACGGCCAAGTAGAGTTGGCCGCAAAGTATTCCCAGCAAGACTGTAAATTAGACAGCCTGTTAGATGGTATTGAAGAGGAATACAACCAGTCAAAATGACTATGTAATTTAATTGACATTTATAATGCCTTCTAGCCGGATTGTAGATCATTTGTCATGGCCGACCTTTTCGCTTCAGCCTCGGGACCTGACGGTCCGGAGTGTGTCCGAATTCCCATGCGGTTATATAGGAACCGGGGAATGCATGGAGACCAGGCGTAGGGGTCATTAGGGCTTGAATAGACAAGTGCCCGACTAGTTATGTTATATTACATGGTTAGTAAGAAACATCTTCTAGGGAGAATAGTTCCGTCAGGGGTTCCTTTCCCTGGGAGGCATGCCCTAAGGTGCATGTCCATGCTACGAAAAGAAACGCAGGAAAACATCTAGGGGCGTATAGATAAAAATAAAAAAGATCACATTTAGTTCACCGACCGAATATTCCCTTAAGAACGCTAGCTTTCGGCTTCACCCAGTCTAAGGTACACGTCCGGCTGACCCGGCAGTAACAATCGCAGAGGTGCTCCCTTTACCACCTAGCCGAACAATCGGGAACGTAGGGGTAAGCACAGGAGCCAGGCAACCCAGCTTGGCCAAAACTTAAGTCATATCGATGCATATAATGGTGAATAAAAGGTACATGTGGAAGTGTGACACATGTGTTGGGCCTGAAGCCCGTATGAATAAGCTTCTGTTTAAAGAAGCCCCCAGGTTTAACGAGCGCGGATAGCGCGTCACTTTATGAGCCTTTAGAGGCTATAAGAGAGAGAGAAGAAGAGAAATGTAAGACAGAAAATATATAAAAAATGGACAGAGGAAGGAGACGAACACAGAGTCCGACGCTAGGCATAGAATCTCCGGAGACGGGCTGCGTTCCATGGGTTTGGCTCGAGTCGGTTATTCGATGCATCCCGCAGGCGGTATGCTCCACCATTCAGGACTTGGTCAATTATGAAGGGATCTTCCCACTTGGGCTTGAGTTTGTCCTTTTTCTTGTCCGGTAGTCGTAGAACTAATTCGCCAACGTTGTAATTTTTGGCCCATACTTCTCTGCTTTGGTATCTTCGAGCCTGCTGTTGATAGAATGCGGAACGGGCTTTTGCCACGTCACGCTCCTCCTCCAATGCGTCCAAGCTGTCCTGCCGATCGAGCTCGGCTTCTCTTTCTTCGTACATGCGCACTCGAGGTGAGTCATGAATTATGTCGCAAGGCAAAACTGCCTCTGCGCCGTACACCATAAAGAATGGTGTGTATCCGGTGGTGCGATTCGGCGTGGTCCGCAGCCCCCAGAGTACGGAGTCGAGCTCCTCTACCCAGTGCGTGTTAGATTCCTTGAGGGACCGCACTAATCTGGGTTTGATGCCGCTCATGATAAGACCATTTGCCCATTCGACCCGGCCGTTAGTTTGTGGGTGATAGACGGAAGCATAATCGAGCTTGATGCCCATGTTTTTGCACCAGAGTTTTACCTCGTCGGCCGTGAAGTTCGTGCCGTTATCAGTGATGATGCTGTGGGGGACGCCGTAACGGTGTACAACCCCGGATATAAAGTCTATCACCAGTCCGGATTCGGCCATCTTAACAGGCTTGGCCTCTATCCATTTGGTGAACTTATCCACCATGACCAGTAAGTATTTTTGCTTGTGGGTTCCGCCTTTAAGGGGTCCAACCATGTCAAGCCCCCAGACCGCGAAGGGCCAAGTAATGGGGATAGTTTGGAGGGCGGTGGGTGGCATATGGCTTTGGTTTGCAAAGAGCTGGCAACCGGTGCATCGTTGGACTAAGTCCTGAGCGTCTGCCCAGGCCGTCGGCCAATAAAAGCCTATACGGAAGGCCTTGCTTACAAGGGACCGGGCTGCAGCGTGATGACCGCCGAGTCCGGCATGAATTTCAGCCAGGAGGTTCCGCCCCTCCTCTTCGGAGATGCACCTTTGAAGGACTCCGGTAGTGCTTTTCTTATAAAGCTCTCCCTCGTGGACTCTATAGGCTTTGGATCGCCGCACTATGCAGCGTGCCTCATTTTGGTCCTCGGGGAGTTCCTGCCTAGTAAGGTAGGCGAGGAATGGTTCTGTCCATGGGGCGATGACGGCCATTATTACGTGGGCTGAAGGTGTTATTTCATTGGCAGAGCCTCTGATTATGTCAGAATGTTCGGTGTCGGGCAGTGCGGTTGGGTCCGGGCTGTTATTGTTCGGCTCCCCTTCCCATACTACGGATGGCTTGAACAGCCTTTCCAAGAAGATGTTGGGGGGGACTACATCGCGTTTTGCGCTGATGCGTGCCAGGACATCTGCCGCCTGATTATTTTCCTGGGCTATATGGTGAAATTCAAGCCCCTCGAACCGAGCTGACATTTTTAGGACGGCGTTGCGGTAAGATGCCATTTTTAGATCCTTCGCATCGAAGTCTCCATTGATTTGGGATATTGCGAGGTTCGGGTCCCCGCGCACCTCTAGGCGTTGGATGTCCATGGATACTGCCATCCGGAGACCATGTAAAACGGCCTCATATTCGGCTGCATTGTTGGAGTCCGTGTACATAATCTGTAGTACGTATTGAACTGTGTCTCCTGTGGGGGACATCAAAACGACGCCAGCCCCCAGTCCGGCCAACATCTTGGAGCCGTTGAAATGCATGATCCAATTTGAATATGTGTCGTATTCTTTAGGGAGTTCGGCCTCCGTCCATTCTGCAACGAAGTCGGCCAAGACTTGCGACTTGATGGCTCGTCGTGGCTTATAAGTTATGTCGAACGGGAGGAGCTCAATGGCCCATTTTGCAATCCGGCCCGTTGTGTCACGGTTGTTTATAATATCGTTAAGTGGTACTTCCGAGGCTACTATTATTGAACACTCTTGAAAGTAGTGTCGTAGCTTCCGGGATGCCATGAATACCGCGTACACAACCTTTTGATAATGCGGGTACCGTGATTTGCAGGGAGTGAGGACAGTGGACACATAATAGACCGGCTTTTGAAGGGGGAATTTGTGTCCTCCGCTTCTCGTTCGACGACGAGCACTGCGCTTACAACCTGATGTGTTGCTGCAATGTATAATAGCATTGGTTCACCAATGTTTAGTGCGGCCAGGACTGGGTTTGTTGCCAGTATGGCTTTTATTTTGTCGAGTCCGGCCGTGGCTGCATCCGTCCATTTGAAGTGTTCGGTGCGCCGAAGGAGGCGGTAAAGGGTTAGGGCCTTTTCTCCCAAGAGGGAGATAAAGCGGCTTAGAGCCGCCACGCATCCGGTTAACTTTTGTATTTGTTTGAGGTCCTTTGGGATATCCAGTTGCGACAAAGCTCGGATCTTGGCTGGATTTGCTTCAATTCCTCTACCGGATACTATGAAGCCCAAGAGCTTTCCAGCTGGAATGCCGAAAACGCATTTTTCCGGGTTGAGCTTGATGTCGTATGTTCGGAGGTTATCAAATGTGAGCCTCAAGTCGTCTACTAGAGATTCAACATGTCTTGTTTTGACGACCACATCATCTAGATATGCCTCCACTGTTTTGCCGATCTGGCTTGCCAGACATGTCTGAATCATGCGCTGATATGTTGCGCCGGCATTTTTGAGCCCGAAGGGCATTGTGTTGAAGCAGAATGGCCCGTATGGTGTGATAAATGCCATTGCGGCTTGGTCTGGTTCTGCCATCTTGATTTGATGGTAGCCATAATATGCGTCGAGGAAACACAACAAATCGTGTCCTGCGGTGGCGTCGATAATTTGATCGATGCGGGGGAGGGGGAGGGGATCCTTTGGGCAAGCCTTGTTAAGGTCTTTAAAATCAACACACAGGCGCCAGGATTTGTCCTTCTTTGGTACCATCACTAGGTTTGCTACCTAGTCCGGATGTTTTATATCTCTGATGAATCCGGCCTCCAATAGCTTTGCTAGCTCCTCTCCCATGGCATGTCTCTTAGGTTCGGAAAAACGCCGAAGAGCCTGTTTGACAGGTTTGAATCCTGCTTGGATATTTAAGCTGTGCTCGGCCAGCCTGCGTGGGATTCCTGGCATGTCTGAAGGGTGCCAGGCGAAAATGTCCCAGTTCTCTCGTAGGAACTCTCGCAATGCGGCGTCGACATCAGGGTTTAACTGTGCCCCGATGGAAGCTGTTTTATTGGGGTCCGTTGGATGGACTTGGAATTTGACTATTTCGTCCGCCGGTTTAAAGGAGGTGGACTTCGATCTTTTGTCGAGTACCAAATCGTCCCTATTCACCGTAGAGCGCAGCGCAGTTAGCTCCTCAGCCGCTAGGGCTTCGGATAGTGCCTCGAGTGCCAGTGCGGCTGTCTTGTTTTCGGCGCGGAGTGCTATGTCCGAATCACTAGAGAGAGTGATGATCCCGTTAGGCCCGGGCATCTTGAGCTTCATGTACCCGTAATGGGGTATTGCTTGGAAGATTGTAAATGCTTCCCGCCCTAGCAGAGCATGATAACCGCTGCTGAACGGAGCCACTTGGAACGTGACCTCTTCAGACCTGTAATTATCCCGCGTGCCGAACACCACATCTAGTGTGATTTTTCCTGTACAGCGCGCTTCCCGACTGGGGATTATTCCTCTAAAGGTTGTGCTGCTTCGCTCAATGCGGTTCCAGTCTATTTCCATTTTTTGAAGGGTCTCCTCATAAATGAGGTTTAATCCGCCGCCGCCGTCCATGAGTACCTTGGTAAGACGAAAGCCGTCCACTATTGGACTGAGGACCAATGCGGCTGGTGCTCGGGTTGTTCGGGATTTAGGTTCATCACTGGCGTTAAAGGTAATAGCCGTGTCACTCCATGGTTTATTGTTGCTACTTGGTAGACTTCGGCAAGGCTGCGGAGTGTCCTTTTTCGCATATTATTTGATGCGAAAGTCTCGAAGACTGTTAATACCGTATTGGTGTCTCTGGGGTGGCTTTCTGTGGCCTCCGGAATTAGGAGATTTTCGCCAATTTTGGCCACTTGCCGGAGTATCCAACATGCTCTGAGGCTATGAGTTGGTGTGGCGTCCTCTGTACTGTGAATTTTACAGGATCCATTAAGCCATCCTTCCAGTACGGTTCCATGCCCTGTAGAGGGTTTTTGCTTTTTAATGCTTGACCTGGGTGACTGGTGATGATGCACCCTTTTATTTCGGACTGGGTTTGTATTCAGGGCCGGATTGTCCCAAAATTTTATTTCGGTTTTCCATGCGCTTTCCATCGCACAGTACTTTCGTACAATGGACGCCAAGTCAGCGAAGCGTGTAATATCACGGCGACTTATGGCGTTGAGAATTCCCTTGTCCGTGCAATTATTGCAGAAGATTGAGATTGCGTCTTCCTCACGGCAGTCCCTTAGCCTGTTCTTAACCAGGAGGAATCCGGCCCAGTAATGATGTACTGTTTCATCGGGTTCTTGCCTGATTTTGGATAGATCGCTTATGTTGGGGTGGGTGGGTGGAATTAAATCTGAAGCCTCACCTCATCTAAGGCTCAGAGGCCGAGGAATTTCCGAACTCAAAAATTTGGATTCCTAGATGTTGTCAAATGAATCCATCCCGTCGCCTGACTCTAAATTCAGGTCTTGAGTGATATCCTCCCCTCGGCGGGTATCCGTCTTGGAGGGATCGGGAATCCATACGTAGCGAGTCCTTAAGATAGATGAAGGGTCGCCGCACTATCCCTCTACCACGGCAACGTGATGGGTGACTTGGGGAGAGTTAATCTCTCTCAGATCGGGTTTAGGCCCAATCTCTCGTAATCTGTGGCGACTCGCAGGGCGGCGAAGCGATACAAGAGCTCGTTTATGAAGCCGTATCCTGGACGGGTGTAGCACGATGATCATCTGTAAAAGAGAGGAACTTAGGTGAAAAAGTTGTCGTGCAAAAAGATAGTTTTTAAAGAAACCATGTATAACTAGAAATGAGTAGAAATTGCCACTTGTCTGCGCGCGTTGAGCCCCTTGTATTTGTAATAGGGGTGTGGACATCAATCCAGTACAAATTACATATAGCAGCGCCGGGCTCGTCTAACCGCGTCCATGGTCTTGACGACCTATCAAATGCTTTTAGTTGGTGAGGCCGTTTTTAGTGTGCGGCTACCAAGGCAGTCGCATTCTTTTCGGCACGCAAAGATCGCTTAATACTTCCGCTCACTGTAATGATGCCACATGGACCGGGCATCTTGAGCGTGAGGGAAGCGTAATGCGGTATTGCATTAAAGCGAGCAAAAGCTTCGCGTCCAAGTAGTGCTTGATAACCGCATTGGAATGGAGCAATGTGGAAGGTTAAATGTTCGCTATGGGGGTTATCGGGGAAGCCGAATATAACCTTTAGTAGCAGGGAGCCCGTGTAGTGAGCCCCTGGGCCTGGTGTTACTCCTTTAAAGATAGTGTTGCTATGGCAAATTTTCGTTGGGTCTATCACCATTTCGCGGATTGTATCCTGGTATATCAGGTTTAAACTGCTGCCACCGTCCATCAGGACTCGTGCAAAGTGGTATCCATCAATTATTGGGTCTAATACCAGGGGAGCCCATCCTGCCCGCCGGATACTTGCTGAGTAATCACGATGGTCGAAGGTGATCGGTTGGGACGACCAGTGGCAGGGTTTCGCGGTGATAGGCCCTTGGGCATATTTATCTGGGAGGGCCGCTTTGCTTCCCTTGATCACGTGTAATACATTGACTGTTTTGACTTCTGATGGAAACTTCTTTTGTTCCCCAGTGTCTTGCTTGAGAGGCTCATCCTCATCTTCGCTTGGTGTATCCTCCCCCTTGTGTACAGCGTTGAGCTTGCCGGACTACTTGAAGACCCAACATTCTCTATGGGTATGATTAGCGGGTTTACCAGGGGTGCTATGGATCTGACATACTTGGTCCAGAATTTTTTTCAGGCTGGACAGTTCATCTCTGGCGCCTTTAGAGGGCGGCTTTTGCTGACCTGGCCGAGAGTTTCGGAATCCGGCGTGTACCGTCGTGCTCTTCAGGCTGTCTTCTTTATTCCGATGCTTATTATTTTTGCTGCGCCGTGATTTCCTGTTTTCATCTCTAACTTCGGATGTGCTTGGGTCGCTGGTGCTGCATCTGGCTAGCCAGTTGTCCTAACCCGCGCAAAAGCGGGTCATGAGGCTTGTTAATGCTGCCATTGTTCTCGGCTTTTCTTGGCCGAGGTGTCTGGCAAGCCATTCGTCGCGGACGCTATGCTTAAAAGCTTCCAAGGTTTCGGCGTCCGGGCAGTCAACTATTTGTTTCTTCTTAGTAAGAAACCTGTTCTAAAGCTTTCGGGCTGACTCTCCGGGCTATTGAGTTATATGACTCAAATCGTCCGCATCCGGGGGTCGGACATAAGTCCGTTGAAAATTTGCCCGAAAAGCGTCTTCGAGCTCTTCCCAGCTTCCAATGGAGTTTTTGGAGAGGCTTTTAAGCCAGTGCCGAGCATATAGTCCTCAATCCAGACCCCAGGGTCTGTTGTTCCGTCGTATGCCTCTATGTTTACGGGTTTGAATCCCTCTGGAAATTCATGGTCCAGCACCTCATCGGTGAAACATAGGGGGTGTGCGGCACCCCTGTATCTGGGTGTACCACGTTGTTATGATGTTTGTTGTGTTACATCATATGCTGGGGCACGCTTGCGTGGTCCATAGATGGATCTGGTTGCGTCGTCCTTTTAGTGCGAGCCCTCATGTGGATCGTGTATCGGCTTGTGAGTGGCGTTGTTTGCCGCTCCATGCTGGCCGTGAGGTCGTCCATCCGGCCAGGTGGCCGTTTTGATTTTTGGTTGTGGGGGATCTAGGGCCTCCTCATCGAACTCGGGTAGCAATTTCCGCTTGAGGTAGCTCTTGGTGGGGCGATTACCACCATACTTCGCTGTTGTGTTGAGTACTTTACTCCATCTGATTTGGAGTGTGTCCTGCGCAGCCTTGAGCCTTTGCTTCTGCTTTTTCAGACTCCTCGCGGTGGCAACAAGCCTTTGACGGGCATTCTGCTGCTCCGGGTGCCTGTCCGGCGTTATGTCATCTGGACTATTATCTTTGACAGAATTGGTTTGTTCGGTTTGATTCTCCATATTGTCGTGGTCCGGCAGTGGTTCGCCCTGCTCCAACGCTGGGTCTGTATGATCGTTATTTCTGCCGAGGCGGGATTTGGGGCGGCGCTTACGCCGCCGCTTTGACTGCTTCTCGAGGGGACAAGCCTTCGTTGCGTCCTTCCGTTCCTCGTCGTCGTCTTCTTTTGGTGTGTCCACCATGTATACGTCATATGATGAGGTGGACGTCCAGCGCCCTGTGGGCGGTGGTTCCTCTTCGCCTCCCGCATCGTCGTCCATACCGTCGATGTCTTCGGAGTCGAAGTCGAGCATGTCGGTTGAGTCATTGACAGTGGCTACTAAGTGGGTGGTGGGTGGGCCTCGAATTTCTTTGTCGTCCGCATCCCAATCCTGCTGGACATAGTTCGGCCAGGATTCTCCTGACAAGGAGAGAGACCTTAATGAGTTCAGTATGTCGCCAAAGGGCGAGTGCTGAAAAATATCCGCGGAGGTAAAATCCATGATCGGCGCCCAATCGGATTCAATGAAAGCACCAATGTCGGTGTCAAAACCGGCGGATCTCGGGTAGGGGGTCCCGAACTGTGCGTCTAAGCCGGATGGTAACAGGAGGCAGGGGACACAATGTTTTACCCAGGTTCGGGCCCTCTTGATGGAGGTAAAACCCTACGTCATGCTTGATTAATATTGATGATATGGGTAGTACAAGAGTAGATCTACCACGAGATCAGAGAGGCTAAACCCTAGAAGCTAGCCTATGGTATGATTGTATGTTGTGGTTGTTGTCCTACGGACTAAAACCCTCCGGTTTATATAGACACCGGAGAGGGTTAGGGTTACACAAGGTCGGTTACAAAGGAGGAGATATCCATATCCGTATTGCCTAGCTTGCCTTCCACGCCAAGTAGAGTCCTATGCGGACACGAGACAAAGTCTTCAATCTTGTATCTTCATAGTCTAACAGTCCGGCCAAAGGATATAGTCCGGCTGTCCGGAGACCCCCTAATCCAGGACTCCCTCAGTCATGCACCCTCGAAGAGTGGTCTATTTCTATTAAATCTCGATAGTAGTGATACACATATTCATAATATTGAAGCCAAAAGATGCAGAGTTGATAATGATAGTGCAACTTATTTGTGGCACTACCGTTTAG